>NC_092050.1:133916732-134216732 GCF_003086295.3 Arachis hypogaea
ATATATAAGTTGAATGACATAAATAAACATGTGAACTAGTGTAAGGTTGCAGGTTTGGAGCATTATTCATGTGAAGTTGGTTATTATATATTTTATTATTAGTCTACAATAGAGTAAGGAGTATGTCTGGCTTAGTGGCAAGAGAGTGGAAGCTTTACACAAGATTTCCGGTTTGAGTCACCTATGTTGTATTTTGTGAATTAATTCACAAGATGTCTTCTACTGTGATTCAGCATTCCCGTTGGTGCACTGTGGAGACGCCCAGGTCATACGTCTGAAACACACTGATTTGCGTTAAACCGTTCTGTTTTTAACAGGTTTGATCACTGTTGATTAGGTTAATTGCAGAAGCGGTCTGATTTTTAAACCGAATCGGCCAGACCATTGGTTTACCAGTTGATCTGGTCCAGTTCTAATAACTATGATGTATGGACTCTTCAATGATTCTTTGTTCCTTGAGGTAAACCCTATAGGCTTTACCAGTGGTTGAATATCCAACAAAAGTACTCTTATAAGATTTTGAATCAAAATTTTCAAGATTATTTTTAGCATTTAAAACAAAATATTTACATTTAAAAACATAAAAATACTTAAGGTTGGGAGAATTTCTTTCCAAAGTTCATATGGAATTTTTTTTAAGAATTTTCAAATGATGGTTCAGTTTAAAATATAACTATTGTTCACAGCCCCAGTCCATAGAATTTTTGAAACTTCATTTTCACAAGGTATTACCCTAGTCATTTTTTAAAGGCTTCTATTTTTTTTCTCTCAATAACCCCATTTTCTTAAGGTATTCTAGGACATAAAAAATTGTGAGAAATACCAAATTCATCACAAGATGATTCAAAATTTTGGTTTTGCAAATTCCTTTCCATGATCACTTCTTGTGGAAATAATTTTTAATTTTTTTTATTTTAAATCTTTTTGCATAGAGTAAAAAAGGCTGAAAAAGCATCATTTTTATGAGTTAAGAAAAGAATCCATCCAAATCTTGTATAGTCATCCACCACCACTAAGCCATAGTGTTTACCACCTAGGCTTTCCTTCCTAGTAGGATTAAAAAGATCAATATGTAACATTTTCAATGGTCTATTGTTTAAGATATCATCCTTGACTTTAAAAGAGTTTTTAGTTTATTTGCCCAATTAACAAGCATCACAAGTGATATCTTTGTCAAATTTGATTTTAAGAAGACCTCTAACCAAATTCTTTTTCACAAGTTTAGAAATTTAAAATGTAACACCCTAACTTTTAGCACCTCATGATCGCACTAAAAGTCCGAGCGCTACTTACCTCTATTCCTTTATTTATATACTATGTTTATTTTTACAAGAACTCAGACAGAACCTCCCCTTGAGACTCGACTTTACCACGTTTACAGGCTCCCTCACTTCCATAACTTCTCGACAGTTTACCAGCCTTCAGCACTTTTCAAACATAAAGTTCTCAATAATCAACATATGATTCCAATCCTTATAAAATCATTTATAAACTCTCACAATTACTACTTCTAATTAAGAAATCAATTTTCATTCACTCTCATAACAAAAAACTTAGTCACAAACACAACCAATCATTCATAGCCAAAAATCTAAACTCAATAACATTATAATTATTAACATATTTGCAATCATTTACTATACTTTTGGGCATCCTTAAATTGAAAACTATTAATTTTAAAATAAAACCTCCTACTTCCATATGAAATCAAAATCAACAAAAATTCTAGAGAAGTTTTCTGACCGAGCTGCTGAAGAGGAAAGCGTCAGAAATCGTCTGTGCCTCTTAGAATTCTAATTGGCCGAACTCAAGGGGAAGAAGAGGTATGTCACCGTGAGTTTTTATCGGACAAAAGTAACGTCAACATGTAGAGAAAAAAGATACAAATACTTTTACCGGATTAGATTTTTTATTGAAGTTACGAATCACAAGAAATTGAAGTTTAAAGATCACGGTTCTATGGAGACATTTCTTTTCTCTCTCACAGGATTTCTCTCTCATTTTGCTTATGGTTTCAGTGGTTCATGAGGAAAGATAAGATGTTGATAATGATGATTAATATAGGAAGTGAATTGGTGATATATGTATATATACTTACCTAAATTCAAGCCACGTTTGGCTTGCTTTCATTACTGCTTCCTTAATTTTTAATAATAATAATAATAATAATAATAATAATAATAATAATAATAAATTTTATTTTATTTTATTAAATTATTTTTTGATAAATAATTTAAATTTAATAGAATAAAAAATAATTAAATTAAACTTCAATAATTATAAAATTTTATTTAATTATTTTTTGTTAAAAATAGTTTTTTTTAAATTATATCTCAATATAATATATTAGCTCATAAATAGTTAATTATTTAATTTTCAAAAATTTGCGATCTTACATAAAACATGTTAGCATGTCCCAATTTTTTATGCCATAACCATTTTTCGGACTCAAAAGATGTGAAAAAAGCTACATTTTGTTCTTTAAATTCCTCCAAGATAAGGCCTTACACATTATTGCATCTTTAACTACAAATAAAGTTTCACCCGAATTTTCACAAACAACTAAGCATTTCAATTTTTTGAAAATTACCCAATAACCTAAATCACATAGTTGACTAATGTTTTGAAGATTATGTTTCAGCTCATCAACCAAGAATACATCATTAATGAAGGTAGAAAAGCTCTTACCAACTTTACCTACGATCACTATCTTTTCCTTTCCATCATCATTGAAAGTCACAAAGCATCCATTGTACTTGTTGAGCTTGATGAAGAACGTGGACTTTCTGGTTATATGCCTAGAGTATCCACTATCCAAGTACTACATGTATTTTTCTTCTTAGATGCTAGGCAAATTTGCATAATACTCTTAAGTGACCTTAGGTATCTAAATCATTTTAGATCCTTTAATGTTAAACCTTCTTGGTTGCCCAAGAACATTGTATTTTCTAATCACCTTGTAGACTTTATTACCAATTTTTTTTCAAAGATGAAGCATTGAATAGGTAAATGACCAAACCAATTGTATGTATGACAAAAATTTTCGCTTGCTGGTTTTCAAAATGATTTGATGTTTAAAAGCTTTTGTTTTTGGACGTTGAGGCTTCATTTTCAAAACAAGGTTTTTCAAAAATAATTTTAGATTTATTATGATACCCAAGCCAACTTTTTTAAAGAGAGGTCTTTGACTAGCTAATAATTTATCTAAGTTTTTAGAACTTTGGACAAACTTAACTATGTCTTGATTTAAACACTTATCCCATTATGTAATCTTTTATTTTCTTCAATGCAATTCAAGAAGGCAGTGATAGAATATTTTCCATTAAGATTTTTAATTTTAGATTTAAGTCATTTAGTTTTTTCAACAAGATCAATAATATTTTCACCTTCTTTTAATTATTATTTGAGGTAAGCATTTTCAGCCTTCAAAATATCAATTTCATATTTTCAAGTTCTACGAAACGAATACGTTTATTTTTCAAATGATTCATATCATCAAGTGTACCCATTCCAAATTTCATTCCAATCAAATGATCGGCAGCTGCCAATATATCGAACCCAACCATACATGCCCCCTAATTATATCTTCCAAATCGTCCACACTAACAATCCATCACTCTCCTCCAAAAGGTGATTTTAGTAAATAACCAGGGACGGACATAAGGGGGGCGAGTAGCGGCCTCGGCCCCCCAACTTTTTTTAATAGTGATAAGTTATTATGTATAATTTAATTTTTTTTAAAATATTTAGTATTTAGTATAATATAAATAAAAGTTCAGTCTAATTTAAATATCAATAATTTTTAGTATCTAAAAAATAAGTAACAATATTAAAAAAATCTGAAAAAGATATTAGTACTAATATTTTTTAATTAAATAAAAATTTTTAAATCTCATAAAGTGAATTCTTTTTCTTTTTGTGGCCGTTTTTTTTATTCGTTTGATATTAATTCTCTCTGTTTCAACTGCTACAATTAAGAGATCTTTTTCAACTATAAATATTGTAAAAAATAACTTAGAAACAAAATAAAAGATGAATTTCTTGCTAATTGTCTTTTAATTATATTAAAAAGAAAATTGTTGAAAATTTTGACACAAATTCTATTATCGGTGAATTTTAAGTAAAAAGTATACACATATTTTTTTACTTTAAAATATATTCTCTATCCATATATTTTTATAATACATCTTATATTATATAATTTTTTTACTTAATTTTTAATATTATATGTGTTATTGGCCCCCCCATAATATCATTTCTGGATCCGTTCCTGTAAATAACCAAATATAATTCTTGGACTAAGGGTCAAGTTGGTAATTTTTCTTACATTCTCCCCCTCCCGGAGCCCAGGTATCATATATAGCATTGATTTAAAAATTTTCTAATTTTCTCAATGAGATCATCAATCATTTGATGGAGTTCATCATTAGTGGGTACAAAATATGTTACCTCATCATCTTGATTGTGATCGGCCATTAAGTATGCTTGAGAGTTATGATCAGATTCTTCATCCTCTTTAGAGTCATTTTCCAAATCTTTCCATGAAGCCATGAGCACCTTTTTCTTGTCTTTCCTAGTCTTGTCTTCCCTCTCGAGCTACTTCCTTTGCTTCTTTCTTTTTATCTTATTAGCCTTCTAAGTTTTCTAACAAAAAATACAATCTCGTCATCTGATAAACAGTCACTGGAATCATCTTCAAATGATTCAGCACAAGACTTAAGAGCTACTCCTTTCTTTTTTCTGTCATTTTTCATGTAAGTGGTTTTGTAAGCAAGTAAATTTCTTCTAAGCTCATCATTGGCATTTTGTTCAGGTTACTGCTTTCGGAGATAACAGTAACCTTGATTTTCTACTCTTTTGTTAGGCTTCTCAGAACATTTCTCACTAGCACTTGCTCAGAATGAGTAATTTCCATAGTATCTAAATTATTTATGATGATAGAGAATTTCTTGAATATTTCATCCATTGATTTTCCTTCCTTCATAGCAAATATTTTATATTCCTTGTTCAGCATATCAATTTTCTTTTACTTGCTCAGTGCCTTTATGTGTAACTTGGAGCTTATCCCATATTTCCTTTATTGTTTTGTATCTAGATACCTTCCAGTATTTCTCAAAGCTGATGGCACAGTTTAGCATGTTGACAGTGTTGGCATTAAATTTCACCTTTTTTTATCATCTTTATCCCAGTCTGCTTCTTCTTTAGGAGTTACAACTCCATCAATGCTTGTTTTGGTTGAAATTTGAGGACCATTCATGATCATCTTCCAGAGGTTGTTATCTATAGATTGTAAAAAGATCTTCATTCTTTCTTTCCAGTAGTTGTAATTTTTTTTATTGAAAAATAGAGGTCTGTTATTTGATTGCCCTTCTGTCAGAGTGTAAGCCACTATATTGGATCCCATGTTGTTGGCTATCTGGATCTTTCCTCCAAGCTGTGAAGCTTGATCTCTTTGAGACCAAGCTCTGATACCAATTGATAGATATCAGTGACTTAGAGAAGGGAGGTTGAATCTAAGCCTCTTTTAACTTTGCTTTCTTTTTTTTTAAAACTAGATGGATCTTGTAGTATCTGTTGAGTCACCTTGAGTTGAAAAGCAGGAGATACTTTTAATTTGTCTCTTGTTAATGGAGGAGCCAAAACAGAATTATGAGAAGGGATAGATGCTGTGAAGTATTTTTGATTATGAAAAGCAGGAGATAATTTTATTTTGTCTCTTAGAGAAAAAAACCAGAATCAAAACAGAGAGAGAAGTAATACAACGATATATCCTGGTTTAACTACCTTGTGCAATGTAGCCTACATCTAGTCTCCATCACAACTATGATGAAATTTCACTATCTTTAACCAAGATTACATTCACCAATTTTTCTAGGATTCAACCCAATTCTATCTGGGACAAATCCAACTTCTACTTAAGCCAGATTTGACTAGGACCTCATCCTTGATTTACAACCACTAAGTACTCACCCAACTTAACAAGGGAATCTCCTCAAGATCATGATAACAAAATAGAAATACATACAATGGATTTCTAAAATAAACATTTAGTTTTTCTCCAAGTCTAACTCTCTTTGCCATTTTCTACTCAATGACTTTTTCTTACATTCCTCACGGTAATGCCTTTTTCCATTGAAATAAAGAAATATTAAACTGAAAAAATAGAATATTCAATTGAGAACCATGAAGGAGAAGAAGGTATAGCTCTATAAGCTATAGGAGTAAAGCTTTAATAGAGGAGTAAAGCTTTCAGGTTGAAACTTTGCTTCAGCACATTTGACTTCTTCTCCCAAAAAAAATTAGCATTAGCAGCAGCAGCGGTGTAGAAGAGTAGTAGCAGTGATGAAACCATACATGCATCCGTACCTTCTATCTTCTCTTTCATCATTTTTCATGTTGCTTCAAGAATATGAGCCCTTTATTTGTGCTTTGACTCCAAGTTTCTTTCTTGTCCGTTGATTTGTAGTAGATCTCCATAATCTTCAACTTCTTGATTTTTCCAGTTCAATGAATGTAGAGAGGCGATGTCTTTAACAATCTTCAATGAAGCATAAATGAGAAAACCTATCTCTGATGCATCCTTAAAATGTGATCTTTGTTTGAAACCCTATCTAATTGACTTGCTTGATTTTGGTAGCCCTCTTTTTTCTTCTTGTTCTGATCCCTAGTCAGAGCTTTCCCCTTTTTCATGCTTTTCTTATGAACTTCTTTACATGGGTGATAGAAAAAAGAGCGAAGAGAGAATTTGGTTTGGTGGCTTGTGTTTAGTTCAGACTAAAGTAAATTGATTTTCTTCAATTAGGTTAGTGACTAGCAACCATTCTTTGGGCTATTAGTGAGTGAATGGACTTGGATCACAGGTTAGCTATATATTTGTTCTTAGGCCAGCCAAGATTCTTTCTTTCCCTCTTCTTTAGAGATTAGCCATTATCACTACTAGAAAATTAGTTATTACAGACGGATATTTCCGACGAATTTTATCCCACGAAAATACAAACGGAATTTCAGAGGGATTTTTTGTTGGAAAACAAAAAAAATGAATTAGCATAAATTACAGATGGAAAAGAGAATCCGTCTATAATTCTGTCAGAAAAATTATTTTTTTTCATGAGAAATGGTTACAGACGGAAAACCCGTCTGTAATTAAATAGACAAAATGCTGCGTTTTATTAATTTATTACAGACAAAAAATTTGTCTGTAATTTAAAATTTCCGTCGGAAATATTAGAATAAAAATTTGAAAGATCACGGTTATACCTCTTCATTTTACACCACACTTTCGCGATTCCACACTCATTCCTCTGAATGCTTCATCGGCGGCGCTATCAGCCTTGCACCGCCGGCTCACCGAACCTCCATTGCACTCAACTTCCATCGGCCTTGCTCGCATTGCTCCCTTCCGTCGCACCCCTTCCCGGTTTTTCTTCGTCGCAACCCTTCCATCGGCCTTGCTCGCATCGCTCCCTTTCGAACCCTAATGTGCGTTTCTCTCTTCGATATCGCCACTAGTGCTTGCTCTTTTCCGTGTGTTGCTGTGTTTCTCTCTTCGATCTTGCCTCAGCTGTGCAGGTAACCCTAATCTCCTTTCTCTTTCATCGTTGTTTTCTTTCTTTCAATACCATCTCTAACTCTAATTATATTATCCTATGTTTGATCACTATGATTCTATTTCCTATTCTTTGATAAGAACTTGTAACGGTTATAGTTTTTTATTGTGTTCTTATAAACTTGTTCGTGAAATCAAGGTTCCTGAATGCATTGAATAGTTTCATTTTTATTGATGAGGAAGAGGAGGAGGTATACATATGCATTTTCTGTTGTCATATATGTTTCATGCAAAATTGTTTGAAATTTTACTTGAACAATATGTTGCCTTGTATTTAATTTCTTTTTTCGTTTTTGGTTATTAAACAGGATTTAATTTGATAAATTTTCTGCCTTCTCTTTCTTTGAATCTGATTTAATGTGTGACTGAGAATTTTCAGTTAAAAAGTTTGTCTTTCTTTTCTATTTTTAGGTTATTTGCATGTAAATTGGAGTTTTGAAGTTTAATATACCTGCTTTGAACAGAGATGGGTAAATTTGATGAACTGGGGAAGGAAATACTGTCCATTGCACTACTTGCTACTTTGGCATTGGTAGCTGATCCACTTACCTCACTGATCGACACAGTGTTTGTCGGCCACATAGGTACTTATTATTACAGATGGTGAATTAGTTAGTTAGTTATTAGTAACTTTCTGTTAATAGTCACTTAAATCATTAACTCAAACATACTCTTGTATAAAGTAAGCTAATTTGATTAAATTAATTTTATTTATTGGTTTGCATGTTCTTGTTTTAAACTGGTCGAAAGTATGGAATTGTAATTTGCCTGCAGCTTATTTGGCTTAATTTTATTCTCACCCTGGAAACCCATTCTGAATTGCTAGTTTGTTGTTTATTTAATAGATGGTTGTAATCTTGTAATTGTAGTTGGTGATGATGGTTACAAGTATTTGCTTGTCTTAGGTTCTGTTTGTTTGGACATACATTTGATTGATGATTGTTGTTGTAGTAAGAAATCCCCCTTAATTATATTTATATATGCAGGGCCTGCTAAATTGGCTGCAGTTGGGGTTTCAACTTCTGTGTTTAATTTGGTGTCAAAAATATTTAACATTCCTTTACTTAATATTACCACATCCTTTGTTGCCGAGGAACAGGCACTGATCAGCAAGAATTCCAGTCAAACTGATGAAAGTAGTAAGCTTTATAAGAAAGCTACACCTCTTTAATAGTCTGACTAGTTTTCCAGACATGGTCATAGGTTCCCTTCTTTAGATGCTGATGAGCGGATAATTTATACACTTTTTAGCATTATTTTTAGTATGTTTTCAATAGATTTTAGTTAGATTTTATTATATTTTTATTAGTTTTTATTTAAAATTTACTTTTCTGGACTTTACTATGAGTTTGTATGTTTTTCTGTGATTTCAGGTATTTTCTGGCTGAAATTGAGGGACCTGAGCAAAAATCTGATTCAGAGGCTGAAAAAGGACTGTAGATGCTGTTGGAGTCTGACCTCCCTGCACACGAAGTGAACTTTCTAGAGCTACAGAAGCCCAATTGGTGCGCTCTCAATTGCGTTGAAAAGTAGATATCCTGGGCTTTCCAGCAATATATAATAGTCCATACTTTGTCCAAGATTTGATGGCCCAAACCGTCGTTCCAAGTCAGCTTAAGAATTCTGGCGTTTAACGCCAGAACTTGCATAAAAGCTGGAGTTAAACGCCCAAAATGGCACAAAAACTGGCGTTTAACTCCAAGAAGAGTCTCTACACATGAAAGCTTTAATGCTTAGCCAAATCACACACCAAGTGGGCCCCGAAAGTGGATTTTTACACTAAACACCCTAGCTTACTCATTTTCTGTAACCCTAGGTCACTAGTTTACTATAAAAACTACTTTTAGTAATTCATCTTGTACCTGATGACATTCTACACGTTTCATATTGTATCTTCTACGGCATGAGCCTCTAAACCCCATTGTTGGGGGTGAGGAGCTCTGTTGTTCTTCATGAATTAATAAAATTACTACAGTTTTCCATTCTATCACGCTTGCTTCTATTCTAAGATATTCATTCGCACTTCAACCTGATGAATGTGATGATCCGTGACACTCATCATCATTCTCACCTATGAACGTGTGCCTGACAACCACCTCCGTTCTATCTTAAATTGAATGAATATCTCTTAGCCTCATGATTCAGATCAGAGTCGTCGTGGTATAAGCTAGAATTATTGGTGGCCATTCCTGAGATCCGAAACGTCTAAACCTTATCTGTGGTATTCTGAGTAGGATCTGGGAAGGGATGACTGTGACGAGCTTTAAACTCGCGAGTGTTGGGCGTAGTGACAGACGGAAAAAGATCAATGGATCCTATTTCGACATGATCGAGAACCGACAGATGATTAGCCGTGCGGTGACAGCGCATTTGGAACATTTTCACTGAGAGGACGGGAAGTAGCCATTGACAACGGTGATGCCCAACATAAAGCTTGCCATGGAAGGAGCTTTGCATGCATGAAGAAGAAGACAGTAGGAAAGCAGAGATTCAGAAGACAAAGCATCTCCAAACCTCAACCTGTTCTTCATTACTGCATAACAAGTATTTATTTCATGTTCTTTTACTTTTTACAATTAAATCTAAGAATTATTGATATCCTGACTAAGAGTTACAAGATAACCATAGCTTGCTTCAAGCCAACAATCTCCGTGGGATCGACCCTTACTCACGTAAGGTATTACTTGGACGACCCAGTGCACTTGCTGGTTAGTTGTGCGGAATTGTAAAAGTGTGATTGTGATTTCGTGCACCAAGTTTTTGGCGCCGTTGCCGGGGATTGTTCGAGTTTGGACAACTGACAGTTTATTTTGTTGCTTAGATTAGGAATAATTTATTTTGGTTTAGTCTTTTATTTGAGTTTAGTTTTATATTTTAAGTTTGGTGTCAATTGCATGCTGTTATTTTCTTTCAGTTTTTTGAATTTGCATGTTCTTAGTTCTTTCTTGATCTTTAAAAATTCTAAGTTTGGTGTCTTCTTTGTGTTTTCCTTTATATTTTCGAAAATTTGTATTTGATTTTCTAAAAATTTTAAGTTTGGTGTCACTTGTGCTTTTATTTACTTAAAAATTTTTCAAAAAAGTGTTCTTGGTGTTCATCTTGACATCCAAAGTTTTCTTGTTTGTTCTCTTTGTTTTGATCTAAAATTTCTAGGTTTAGTGTCATTTTGTTGTTTTTCTCTTTTCAGCATTAAAATTCAAAAATAAAAAAAAAATATCTTTTCTTTATTTTACTCATAAATTTCGAAATTTTGCATTAAATTAGTCAAAGATTTTCAAAATCATATCTTTTTTTAGTCAAGTCAAAATTATAATTTCAAAAAATTGATCTTTTCAAATTTTTTTAATATTCTTCAATCATATATTTTCAATCATATCTCTTTTTTTTTAAATTGCAATCATATCTTCTTAATCACATCCTCTTCAAAATAATTTTCAGTCATATCCTTTTGATTGCACTTTCCAAAATCTTTTTAAGCAATTAATTAATTTAGTTTTCAATTTGCTTTTATTTTCTTCTAATTTTTGAAAGTTCTATTTTATTTTTTATTTATTTCGTTTTATTTTATTCGGTTAATTTTAATTAAAATAAAAATAAAAAAATATATTTTATTTGCAATCCACATCATCTCCCTTTCTCCATCATGGACCTAAGTAGAAATGAGCAGTCCAGAAGGACTCTAGGGTCATATGCTAACCCTATTACAGCTGCATATGGGAGTAGCATCTGTATACCTCCCATCAAAGCAAGCAGTTTTGAGCTAAATCCTCAGCTCATTATCATGGTGTAGCAAAATTGCCAGTATTCCGGTCTTCCACAGGAAGAACTTACTGAGTTTCTGGCATAGTTCTTACAAATTGCTGACACAGTACGTGATAAAGAAGTGAATCAGGATGTCTACAGATTATTACTGTTTCCATTTGCTGTAAAAGATTAAGCTAAGAGGTGGTTAAATAACCAACCCACAGCAAGTATAAAAACATGGAGACAGTTATTAGACAAATTCCTGAATCAATTTTACCCTCTCAAAAGGATGACACAACTAAGCCTGGACATCCAAGGCTTTAAACAAGAGGATCATGAATCCCTTTATAATGCCTGGGAGAGGTACAGAAGGATGCTAAGGAAATGCCCCTCTGAAATATTTTCAGAGTGGGTACAGTTAGACATCTTCTACTATGGGCTTACAGAAAGAGTTCAAATGTCTCTAGACCACTCAGCTGGTGGATCTATACACATGAAAAAGACGATTGAAGAAGCTCAAGAACTCATAGATACGGTTGCTAGAAATCAGCATCTGTACTCAAGCAGTGAGCCCTCTATAAAAGAAGAGGCTAGGACAGTAACTACTGATCCAAATCCTCAAGAACAGATTGTTGAACTTAATCAGCAATTACTCTTTATGACAAAACAATTAGCCGAAATTAAAGAGATGTTCCAAGACACTAAAAAGGCTAACAAGAATATGGAAGCACAATTGAATCACACAAGACAGCAGCTATCTAAACAGATAACAGAAGAATGCCAAGCTGTCCAATTAAGGAGCGGAAAGACATTGAATAATTCAGCTCAAAGTAGCATAAAGCCAAGAAAGGAACAACTGATAGAGGATGACCAAACCACTGCCCACAATCCCTCTGAGGACAGCAAGAGCCCAGAGAGGAATAATTCTGGCGTTCAAACGCCAGAAAAGGGTGAAAAGCTGGCGTTAAACGCTCATCCAGCACCCAATCCTGGCGTTCAAATGCCAATGAGGGATCAGACACCTGCAAGTGCTGATAGTAACCCCTCTAAGAAGGCTTCTCCAACCACCTCTGTAAGGAATAAACCTGCAGCAACTAAGGTTGAAGAATATAAAGCCAAGATGCCTTATCCTCAGAAACTCTGCCAAGCAGAGCAGGATAAACAATTTGCCCACTTTGCAGACTATCTCAGGACTCTTGAAATAAAGATCCCATTTGCAGAGGCACTTGAGCAAATACCCTCTTATGCTAAGTTCATGAAAGAGATCTTAAGTCATAAGAAGGATTGGAGAGAAATTGAAAAAGTTTTTCTCACTGAAGAATGCAATGCAGTCATTCTGAAAAGCTTACCAGAGAAGCTTACAGATCCAGAAAGCTTTATGATACCGTGCACATTAGAGGGTGCTTGCACCAAGACAGCTCTATATGACCTTGGAGCAAGTATCAACCTAATACCTGCATCCACTATCAGAAAGCTTGGCTTGACTGAAGAAGTCAAACCAACCCGGATATGTCTTCAACTTGCTGATGGCTCCATTAAATATCCATCAGGCATAATTGAGGACATGATTGTCAAGATTGGGCCATTTGCCTTTCCCACTGACTTTGTAGTGCTGGAAATGGAGGAGCACAAGAGTGCAACCCTCATTCTAGGAAGACCTTTCCTAGCAACTGGACAAACTCTTATTGATGTACAAAAAGGGGAAGTGACCCTGAGAGTCAATGAGGATGAGTTCAAGTTAAATGCTGTTAAAGCTATGCAGCATCTAGACACATCAAATGACTGCATAAGCACTGATATTATTGACTCTTTGATAGAAGAGATCAATATTACTGAGAGTCTTGAATCAGAGCTAGAGGACATCTTTAAAGATGTTCAGCCTGATCTAGAGGAACCAGAGGAAATAAAAGAACCTCTACTTTAAATCCACAAGAAGAGAAAGCACTAATTCAAGTGCTAAGGACACACAAGACAGCTCTTGGGTGGTCCATAAGTGATCTTAAGGGCATTAGCCCAGCAAGATGCATGCACAAGATCCTATTGGAGGATGATGCTAAGCCAGTGGTTCAACCACAGAGGCGGCTAAATCCAGCCATGAAGGAGGTGGTGCAGAAAGAGGTCACTAAGTTACTAGAGGCTGGGATTATTTATCCTATTTCTGATAGCCCCTGGGTGAGCCCTGTCCAAGTTGTCCCCAAGAAAAGAGGCATGACAGTAGTTCATAATGAAAAGAATGAACTGGTTCCCACAAGAACAGTTACAGGGTGGCGTATGTGTATTGACTACAGAAGGCTCAATACAGCCACCAGAAAGTATCATTTTCCTTTACCATTCATAGACCAGATGTTAGAGAGATTAGCAGGCCATGAATACTACTGCTTTTTGGATGGCTATTCAGGCTACAATCAAATTACAGTGGATCCTCAAGACCAAGAGAAAACAGCATTCACATGTCCATCTAGAGTATTTGCTTACAGAAGAATGCCTTTTGGTTTGTGCAATGCACCTGCAACCTTTCAGAGGTGCATGATCTCTATCTTCTCTAATATGGTAGAGAAGTTCTTGGAAGTCTTCATGGATGACTTCTCAGTATTTGGAGACTCATTCAGCTCCTGTCTTGATCATCTAGCACTTGTCCTGAAAAGGTACCAAGAGACTAACCTGGTCTTAAACTGGGAAAAATGTCACTTTATGGTGATTGAAAGAATTGTCCTTAGGCACAAAATTTCAAGCAAGGGAATAGAGGTGGATCAAGCCAAGGTAGAGGTGATTGAAAAATAACCACCACCTGCCAATGTTAAGGCAATCAGAAGCTTTCTGGGGCATGCAGGATTCTATAGGAGGTTCATAAAGGATTTTTTAAAAATTGCAAAACCTCTAAGCAACCTGCTAGCTGCTGACACGCCATTTGTGTTAGACACAGAGTATCTGCAAGTGTTTGAAACCCTGAAAGCCAAGCTAGTCACAGCACCAGTCATCTCTGCACCTGACTGGACAGTACCATTCGAATTAATGTGTGACGCCAGTGACCATGCCATTGGTAGTGTTGGGAGAAATGCATAACAAGATTCTGCGCGTTATTTACTATGCCAGTCGTGTTCTAAATGACGCACAGCAGAGTTACACAACTACAGAAAAAGAGCTGCTAGCAGTGGTTTATGCCATTGAAAAGTTTAGATCCTATTTAGTAGGATCAAAAGTGATTGTGTACACTGACCATGCTGCTCTTAAATATTTACTCACAAAGCAAGATTCAAAACCCAGGCTCATAAGATGGGTGTTGCTTCTGCAAGAGTTTGATATAGAAATAAGAGACAGAAAAGGGACGAAGAACCAGGTAGCTGATCACCTGTCCCGGATAGAACCAGTAATGGGGCGTCCCTCCCTTCTACTGAGATCTCTGAGACCTTTCCAGATGAACAACTCTTTGCCATTCAGAAAGTACCATGGTTTGCAGACATTGCAAATTATAAAGCTGTGAGGTTCATACCCCAGGAGTACAGCAGGGTGCAAAAGAAAAAACTAATTTCTGATGAAAAGTACTACTTGTGGGATGAACCATATCTCTTTAAGAGATGTGCAGACGGAATGATCCACAGATGCGTCCCTAGAGAGGAGGCACAGAAGATCCTGTGGCATTGCCATGGATCACAGTACGGAGGACACTTCGGAAGTGAGCGCACAGCCACTAAAGTCCTCCAATGTGGCTTCTACTGGCCTACTCTCTATAGAGATGCCCGAGAGTTTGTGCGTAACTGTGACAGTTGCCAAAGAGCTGGCAACTTACCTCATGGTTACGCCATGCCTCAACAAGGGATCTTAGAAATTGAGTTGTTTGATGTATGGGGTATTGACTTCATGGGTCCTTTCCCACCATCATACTCAAACACTTACATTCTGGTGGCAGTAGACTACGTATCTAAATGGATGGAGGCAATTGCCACACCCACTAATGATACCAAGACTGTGCTGAAGTTCCTCCAGAAACATATTTTCAGCAGATTTGGTGTTCCCAGAGTACTAATCAGTGATGGGGGCACCCATTTCTACAGTAAACAGCTTTACTCTGCCATGGTCCGATATGGAATTAGCCACAAAGTAGCAACTCCATATCATCCACAGACAAATGTGCAGGCTGAAGTCTCTAATAGAGAGCTAAAAAGAATTCTGGAACGGACTGTAATTACCCGTAGAAAGGATTGGGCAAAGAGCTTGGATGATGCTCTGTGGGCATACAGAACAGCATTCAAGACTCTTATAGGAACCTCTCCATACCAGCTTGTGTATAGCAAGGCCTGTCATCTGCCCCTGGAACTGGAACATAAAGCCTAATGGGCAACCAGATTCCTAAACCTGGATGCTAAGTTAGCTGGTGAGAAAAGATTGCTCCAGCTAAATGAGCTAGAGGAGTTCAGACTCAATGCTTTTGAAAATGCAAAAATTTATACGGAAAAAGAAAAAAAGTGGCATGACAAGAAATTGTCATCCAGAGTCTTTGAGCCAGGACAAAAAGTTCTGCTGTTCAACTCCAGGCTCAGATTATTCCCCGGGAAATTAAAATCCCGATGGAGGGGACCATATGTGATTACAGGAGTGTCACCATATGGATATGTTGAGCTTTAAGATATTGATTCTGACAAAAAGTTCATTGTTAATGGACAAAGAATCAAACATTATCTTGAAAGCAATTTTGAGCAAGAATGCTCAAAACTGAGGCTTGAATGAAGCTCAGTAAAGGTCCAGCTAAAGACAATAAAGAAGCGCTTGCTGGGAGACAACCCAGCCATTAGCAGGTTATTTGTTTTAAATAATACTTGTAGAAATTTGATATACACTTTCTTCAAAGGTTAATCATCAAAATTGAAGGAATTCACAGCGTTACAGAAGGATTCAGCGCAAAAAGCAGAGAAAAGGAGCTTACTGACAAGAAAATGCCAGAATTGTAGCATCCTGGGCGTTCAGCAAAACGCCAGTGATAAAGGGGTTTCTGACATTTAACGCCAGCCAGGGTACCTGGCTGGGCGTTAAACGCCCATAATGGCCAACAATTGGGCGTTAAACGCCAGAATGGATACCATTCTGGGCGTTTAATGCCAGAAAGGCAGAGGGAGGAGATTTTGTTTCCAAATTCAAATTTTTTTCAAATTTTCATGTTTTAACTCATAATTTTCTGCATAAACATGTTTCAAACTTTCATTATTCACCCTCAATTTTCAAAATTTCAACAATTCTCTAAATCTCTTTTTCAATTTTCTTTCAAATCCTTCCCAAATCTTCTTCAAAAACTCAAGTATCTTTTCAATTTCTTTTCAAATCTTTTCAAACCCATCATATCATCTCTTATTTCTTAGATGCATAACCAAATTATCATATTTAACCTCTTTATATCTTTTTCAATTGAAAATTTCATCTTTTTCATATCATGATTTTATTTTCTTCCATCAATCATATCTCTATGGCATATCTCTTTCAAAATTTTCGAAATCCATCCCCTCCTCTTATAAATACACATTCGGCCATCCCCTCCTCTCTACCATTCTAATTTGCCTCTTCTCCTCTCTCTCCCTTTTCCTTTCTTTTGCTTGAGGGCAAGCAAACCTCTAAGTTTGGTGTGTTTTTCCGTCATCACTGAGCTAAGACTCATCAAGATCATGGCACCTAAGGGAAAGCAAACCAAATCAAGAGAGGTTCCTAACCAAAGAACATGCAGACCATTACCATAAAATAATGGGTCTGAGGTCAGTGATCACGGAAGTTAAATTCAATCTGAAAGAAGATGAATATCCGGAGATCCAAGAGCAAATTCGAAATAGAGGATGGGAAATTCTAGCTAATCCTGAAACAAAGGTTGGAAGAAACATGGTTCAGGAATTCTACTCAAATCTATGGCTAACAGATAAGCAGAGAATAATTGGAACCGCCTTTCATACCTACCGAACCATGGTCAGAGGGAGGCTTATTTACTTCCATCTGGACAAAATAATAGAGGTCTTCAAATTGCCTCAACTACAAGATGATCCAGAATCCTTTAATAGGAGAATGGTGAGAGTAGATAAGGGGTTGGATCAAGTTCTAGAGGATATGCCTCCCTGGAACTAAGTGGATAACCAATTCAAAAGGTGTCCTAAACCAACTCAAGAGGGGAGATCTCAAACCAGTTGCAAGAGGCTGGTTAGACTTCATTGGGCGTTCTATATTGTCCACTAGCAACCGCTCTGAGGTCACTGTCAAAAGAGCAGTGATGATTCATTGTATTATGCTTGGAAAAGAAGTGGAGATTCATTATCTGATTTCTTGTGAGATTTACACAATTGCAAATAAGAACTCCACTAAAACCAAACTGGCCTACCAAGCTTAATTTCTCTGCTATGTAAAGATGCTAGGGTGAGAAGGGGAGTAGATGAATTCATCCCAATTGAAAATCCAATCACCAAGAAGTCAATGGAAGGACAAGTGCAAGACAACTCCATAAAAAGGAGGGCGCAGCAGTTCCTCCCAGAAATTCCTGAAATTAACTACTGGACCGGCCTAGAAGCATCTGTTACCAAGCTGCAAGAAGCTATGGAACAACTTAAGGAAGAACAGCAGAATCAAAACTACATGCTTTGCAAACTGCTGAAGGAACAGGAGAAGCAGGGGCACAAGCTACAGGAGCTGAAGCGCCAGAAGCTCTCCCTTGAAGGACCAAGCACCCCACAGATTGAGGGAGCATCCACTTCTCAAAATTAAGGTTGTTGAGTCCTAACTATGTGAGAACCTTTATTATTAAGAGTCTATTTTAAGAGTCATTTATTTTTCTGTTTTATTTTTACTTTTCTATCTTCTATTATTATTAGTTTGCTCTTATATTTATTTTTGAGTCTTATTGTCATTCCATGATTAATAAAATTTAAAGTTTATGTCTTAAAGCTATGAATGTTCTATGAATCCATCACCTTTCTTAAATAAAAAGTGTTTTTAATTGAAAAAGAAAAAGAAGTACATGAATTTCAAATTTTAAAACAGTTTAATTATTTTGATGTGGTGGGAATACTCTTGTTTTCTGAATGAATGCTTGAATAGTGCATATGTTTGAATTTGTTGTTTATGAATGTAAAAATTGTTGGCTCTTGAAAGAATGATGGAAAAGGAGAAGTGTTATTGATAATCTGAAAAATAAAAAAAATTGATTCTTGAAGCAAGAAAAAACAGTGAAAAAAAAAGAAGAAAAAGAAAGAAAAAGCAAGCAGAAGAAGCCAATAGCCCTTTAAATCAAAAGGCAAGGGTAATAAAAAGGATCCAAGGCTTTGAGCATCAGTGGATAGGAGGGCCCTCAGGAATAAAATCCTGGCCTAAGCGGCTAAACCAAGCTGTCCCTAACCATGTGCTTGTGGCGTGAAGGTGTCAAGTAAAAACTTGAGACTGAGCGGTTAAAGTCGTGGTCCAAAGCAAAAAAGAGTGTACTTAAGAGCTCTGGACACCTCTAATTGGGGACTCTAGCAAAGCTGAGTCACAATCTGAAAAGGTTCACCCGGTTATGTGTCTGTGCCATTTATGTATCCGGTGGTAATACTGGAAAACAAAATGCGTTGGGTCACAGCCAAGACTCATAAAGTAGCTGTGTTCAAGAATCAACACACTTAACTAGGAGAATCAATAACACTATCTGAATTCTGAGTTCCTATAGATGCCAATCATTCTGAACTTCAAAGGAAAAAGTGAGATGCCAAAACTATTCAGAAGCAAAAAGCTAATAGCCCCGCTCATCTAATTAAGACTGATCTTCATAGATGTTTTTGGAATTCATTGTATATTCTCTTCTTTTTATCCTATTTGATTTTCAGTTTCTTGGGGACAAGCAACAATTTAAGTTTGGTATTGTGATGAGCGGATAATTTATACGCTTTTTGGCATTATTTTTAGTATGTTTTCAATAGATTTTAGTTAGTTTTTATTATATTTTTATTAGTTTTTATTTAAAATTTATTTTTCTGGACTTTACTATGAGTTTGTATGTTTTTCTGTGATTTTAGGTATTTTCTGGCTGAAATTGAGGGACCTGAGCAAAAATCTGATTCAGAGGCTGAAAAAGGACTGCAGATGCTGTTGGAGTCTGACCTCCCTGCACACGAAGTGAATTTTCTAGAGCTACAGAAGCCCAATTGGTGCGCTCTCAATTGCGTTGGAAAGTAGACATCCTGGAATTTCCAGCAATTTATAATAGTCCATACTTTGCCCAAGATTTGATGGCCCAAACCAGCGTTCCAAGTCAACTTAAGAATTCTGGCGTTTAACGCCAGAACTGGCATAAAAGCTGGAGTTAAATGCCCAAAATGGCACAAAAACTGGCGTTTAACTCCAAGAAGAGTCTCTACACATGAAAGCTTTAATGCTTAGTCCAATCACACACCAAGTGGGCCCCGGAAGTGGATTTTTACACTAAACACCCTAGCTTACTCATTTTCTGTAACCCTAGGTCACTAGTTTACTATAAAAACTACTCTTAGTAATTCATCTTGTATCTGATGACATTCTACATGTTTCATATTGTATCTTCTACGGCATGAGCCTCTAAACCTCATTGTTGGGGGTGAGGAGCTCTGCTGTTCTTCATGAATTAATGCAATTACTACCGTTTTCCATTCTATCACGCTTGCTTCTATTCTAAGATATTCATTCGCACTTCAACCTGATGAATGTGATGATCCGTGACACTCATCATCATTCTCACCTATGAACGCGTGCCTGACAACCACCTCCGTTCTATCTTAGATTGAATGAATATCTCTTAGCCTCATAATTCAGATCAGAGTCTTTGTGGTATAAGCTAGAATTATTGGCGGCTATTCCTGAGATCCGGAACGTCTAAATCTTGTCTGTGGTATTCTGAGTAGGATCTGGAAAGGGATGACTGTGACGAGCTTCAAACTCGCGAGTGTTGGGCGTAGTGACAGACGCAAAAGGATCAATGGATCCTATTCCGACATGATCGAGAACCGACAGATGATTAGCCGTGCGGTGACAGCGCATTTGGAACATTTTCACTGAGAGGACGGGAAGTAGCCATTGACAACGGTGATGCCCAACATAAAGCTTGCCATGGAAGGAGCCTTGCGTGCATGAAGAAGAAGACAGTAGGAAAGCAGAGATTCAGAAGACAAAGCATCTCGAAACCTCAACCTGTTCTTCATTACTGCATAACAAGTATTTATTTCATGTTCTTTTACTTTTTACAATTAAATCTGAGAATTATTGATATCCTGACTAAGAGTTACAAGATAACCATAGCATGCTTCAAGCCAACAATCTCCGTGGGATCGACCCTTACTCACGTAAGGTATTACTTGGACGACCCAGTGCACTTGCTGGTTAGTTGTGCGGAATTGTAAAAGTGTGATTGTGATTTCGTGCACCAAGTTTTTGGCGCCGTTGCCGGGGATTGTTCGAGTTTGGACAACTGACGGTTTATTTTGTTGCTTAGATTAGGAATAATTTATTTTGGTTTAGAGTCTTTTATTTGAGTTTAGTTTTATATTTTAAGTTTGGTGTCAATTGCATGCTGTTATTTTCTTTCAGTTTTTTGAATTTGCATGTTCTTAGTTCTTTCTTGATCTTTAAAAATTCTAAGTTTGGTGTCTTCTTTGTGTTTTCCTTTATATTTTCGAAAATTTGTATTTGATTTTCTAAAAATTTTAAGTTTGGTGTCACTTGTGCTTTTATTTACTTAAAAATTTTTCAAAAAAGTGTTCTTGGTGTTCATCTTGACATCCAAAGTTTTCTTGTTTGTTCTCTTTGTTTTGATCTAAAATTTCTAGGTTTAGTGTCATTTTGTTATTTTTCTCTTTCATCATTAAAATTCAAAAATAAAAAAAAATATCTTTTCTTTATTTTACTCATAAATTTCGAAATTTTGCATTAAATTAGTCAAAGATTTTCAAAATCATATCTTTTTTTTAGTCAAGTCAAAATTATAATTTCAAAAAATTGATCTTTTCAAATCCTTTTAATTTCTTCAATCATATCTTTTCAATCATATCTCTTTTTTTTTAAATTGTAATCATATCTTCTTAATCATATCTTCTTCAAAATAATTTTCAATCATATCTTTTTGATTGCTCTTTCTAAAATCTTTTTAAGCAATTAATTAATTTAGTTTTCAATTTGCTTTTATTTTCTTCTAATTTTCGAAAGTTCTATTTTATTTTTTATTTATTTCGTTTTATTTTATTCGGTTAATTTTAATTAAAATAAAAATAAAAATAAAAATATATTTTATTTGCAATCCACATCATCTTCCTTTCTCCATCATGGACCTAAGT
Source organism: Arachis hypogaea (assembly GCF_003086295.3). NCBI lineage: Eukaryota > Viridiplantae > Streptophyta > Magnoliopsida > Fabales > Fabaceae > Arachis > Arachis hypogaea. Next base: position 133,938,381 of record NC_092050.1, read on the forward strand.
GAAAATGAGCAGTCCAGAAGGACTCTAGGGTCATATGCTAACCCCATTACAGCTGCATATGGGAGTAGCATCTATATACCTCCCATCAAAGCAAGCAGTTTTGAGCTAAATCCTCAGCTCATTATCATGGTGTAGCAAAATTGCCAGTATTTCGGTCTTCCACAGGAAGAACCTACTGAGTTTCTGGCACAGTTCTTACAAATTGCTGATATAGTACGTGATAAAGAAGTGAATCAGGATGTCTACAGATTATTACTGTTTCCATTTGCTGTAAAAGATTAAGCTGAGAGGTGGTTAAATAACCAACCTACAGCAAGTATAAAAACATGGAGACAGTTATCAGACAAATTCCTGAATCAATTTTACCCTCTAAAAAGGATGACACAACTAAGGCTGGACATCCAAGGCTTTAAACAAGAGGATCATGAATCCCTTTATAATGCCTGGGAGAGTTATAGAGGGATGCTAAGGAAATGCCCATCTGAAATATTTTCAGAGTGGGTACAGTTAGACATCTTCTACTATGGACTTACAGAAAGAGCTCAAATGTCTCTAGACCACTCAGCTGGTGGATCTATACACATGAGAAAGACGATTGAAGAAGCTCAAGAACTCATAAATACGGTTGCTAGAAATCAGCATCTGTACTCAAGCAGTGAGCCCTCTATAAAAGAAGAGGCTAGGACAGTAACTACTGATCCAAATCCTCAAGAACAGATTGTTGAACTTAATCAGCAATTACTCCTTATGACAAAACAATTAGCAGAAATTAAAGAGATATTCCAAGACAATAAAAAGGCTAACAAGAATATGGAAGTACAATTGAATCAGACAAGACAGCAGCTATCTAAATAGATAACAGAAGAATGCCAAGCTGTCCAATTAAGGAGCGGAAAGACATTGAATAATTCAGCTCAAAGTAGCAGAAAGCCAAGAAAGGAACAACTAATAGAGGATGACCAAACCACTGCCCACAATCCCTCTGAGGACAGCAAGAGCCCAGAGAGGAATAATTCTGGCGTTCAAACGCCAGAAAAGGGTAAAAAGCTGGCGTTAAATGCTCATCCAGCACCCAATCCTGGCGTTCAAACGCCAATGAGGGATCAGACACCTGCAAGTGCTGATAGTAACCCCTCTAAGAAGGCTTCTCCAACCACCTCTGTAAGGAATAAACCTGCAGCAACTAAGGTTGAAGAATATAAAGCCAAGATGCCTTATCCTCAGAAACTCTGCCAAGCGAAGCAGGATAAACAATTTGCCCGCTTTGCAGACTATCTCAGGACTCTTGAAATAAAGATCCCATTTGCAGAGGCACTTGAGCAAATACCCTCTTATGCTAAGTTCATGAAAGAGATCTAATGTCATAAGAAGGATTGGAGAGAAACTGAAAAAGTTTTTCTCACTGAAGAATGCAATGCAGTCATTCTGAAAAGCTTACCAGAGAAGCTTACAGATCCAAGAAGCTTTATGATACCGTGCACATTAGAAGGTGCTTGCACCAAGACAGCTCTATGTGACCTTGGAGCAAGTATCAACTTAATACCTGCATCCACTATCGGAAAGCTTGGCTTGACTGAAGAAGTCAAACCAACCCGGATATGTCTTTAACTTGCTGATGGCTCCATTAAATATCCATCAGGCATAATTGAGGACATGATTGTCAAGGTTGGGCCATTTGCCTTTCCTATTGACTTTATAGTGCTGGAAATGGAGGAGCACAAGAGTGCAACTCTCATTCTAGGAAGACCTTTCCTAGCAACTGGATGAACTCTTATTGATGTACAAAAATGGGAAGTGACCCTGAGAGTCAATGAGGATGAGTTCAAGTTAAATGCTGTTAAAGCTATGCAGCATCCAGACACATCAAATGACTGCATAAGCACTGATATTATTGACTCTTTGGTGGAAGAAATCAATATGACTGAGAGTCTTGAATCAGAGCTAGAGGACATCTTTAAAGATATTCAGCCTGATCTGGAGGAACCAGAGAAAATAAAAGAACCTCTAAAAATCCCTCAGGAAGAGGAAAAACCTCCAAAAACCCGAGCTCAAACCACTACCACCATCCCTGAAATATGAATTTTTGGGAGAGGGTGACACTTTTCCAGTGATCATAAGCTCTACTTTAAATCCACAAAAAGAGAAAGAACTAATTCAAGTGATAAGGACACACAAGACAGCTCTTGGGTGGTCCATAAGTGATCTTAAGGGCATTAGCCCAGCAAGATGCATACACAAGATCCTATTGGAGGATGATGCTAAGCCAGTGGTTCAACCACAGATGCGGCTAAATCCAGCCATGAAGGAGGTGGTGCAGAAAGAGGTCACTAAGTTACTAGAGGCTGGGATTATTTATCCTATTTCTGATAGCCCCTGGGTGAGTCCTGTCCAAGTTGTCCCTAAGAAGAGAGGCATGACAGTAGTTCATAATGAAAAGAATGAACTGGTTCCCACAAGAATAGTTACAGAGTGGCGTATGTGTATTGACTACAGAAGGCTCAATACAGCCACCAGAAAGGATAATTTTCCTTTACCATTCATAGACCAGATGCTAGAGAGACTAGCAGGCCATGAATACTACTGCTTTTTGGATGGCTATTCAGGCTACAACCAAATTATAGTGGATCCTCAAGACCAAGAGAAAACAGCATTCACATGTCCATCTGGAGTATTTGCTTACAGAAGAATGCCTTTTGGTCTGTGCAATACACCTGCAACCTTTCAGAGGTGCGTGCTCTCTATCTTCTCTGATATGGTAGAGAAGTTCCTGGAAGTCTTCATGGTTGACTTCTCAGTATTTGGAGACTCATTCAGCTCCTGTCTTGATCATCTAGCACTTGTCCTAAAAAGGTGCCAAGAGACTAACCTGGTCTTAAACTGGGAAAAATGTCACTTTATGGTGACTGAAGGAATTGTCCTTGGGCACAAAATTTCAATCAAGGGAATAGAGGTGGATCAAGCCAAGGTAGAGGTGATTGAAAAATTACCACCACCTGCCAATGTTAAGGCAATCAGAAGCTTTCTGGGGCATGCAGGATTCTATAGGAGGTTCATAAAGGATTTTTCAAAAATTGCAAAACCTCTAAGCAACCTGCTAGCTGCTGACACGCCATTTGTGTTAGACACAGAGTATCTGCAAGCGTTTGAAACCCTGAAAGCCAAGCTAGTCACAGCACCAGTCATCTCTGCACCTGACTGGACAGTACCATTCGAATTAATGTGTGACGCCAGTGACCATGCCATTGGTAGTGTTGGGAGAAATGCATAACAAGCTTCTGCGCGTCATTTACTATGCCAGTCGTGTTCTAAATGACGCACAGAAGAATTACACAACCACAGAAAAAGAGCTGCTAGCAGTGGTTTATGCCATTGACAAGTTTAGATCCTATTTAGTAGGATCAAAAGTGATTGTGTACACTGACCATGCTGCTCTTAAATATTTACTCACAAAGCAAGATTCAAAACCCAGGCTCATAAGATGGGTGTTGCTTCTGTAAGAGTTTGATATAGAAATAAGAGACAGAATAGGGACGAAGAACCAGGTAGCTGATCACCTGTCCCGGATAGAACCAATAGCTGGGGCGTCCCTCCCTTCTACTGAGATCTCTGAGACCTTTCCAGATGAGCAACTCTTTGCCATTCAGGAAGCACCATGGTTTGCAGACATTGCAAATTATAAAGCTGTGAGGTTCATACCCCAGGAGTACAGCAGGGTGCAAAAGAAAAAACTAATTTCTGATGAAAAGTACTACTTGTGGGATGAAGCATATCTCTTTAAGAGATGTGCAGACGGAATGATCCGCATATGCATCCCTAGAGAGGAGGCACAGAAGATCCTGTGGCATTGCCATGGATCACAGTATGGAGGACACTTCGGAAGTGAGCGCACAATCACTAAAGTCCTCCAATGTGGCTTCTACTGGCCTACTTTCTATAGAGATGCCAGAGTGTTTGGGCGTAACTGTGACAGTTGCTAAAGAGCTGGCAACTTACCTCATGGTTACGCCATGCCTCAACAAGGAATCTTAGAGATTGAGTTGTTTGATGTATGGGGTATTGACTTCATGGGTCATTTTCCACCATCATACTCAAACACTTACATTCTGGTGGTAGTAGACTACGTATCTAAATGGGTGGAGGCAATTGCCACACCCACTAATGATACCAAGACTGTGCTGAAGTTTCTCCAGAAACATATTTTCAGCAGATTTGGTATTCCCAGAGTACTAATCAGTGATGGGGGCACCCATTTCTGCAATAAACAGCTTTACTCTGCCATGGTCCGATATGGAATTAGCCACAAAGTAGCAACTCCGTATCATCCACAGACAAATGGGCAGGCTGAAGTCTCTAATAGAGAGCTAAAAAGAATCCTGGAATGGACTGTAATTGCCGGTAGAAAGGATTGGGCAAAGAGCTTGGATGATGCTCTGTGGGCATACAGAACAGCATTCAAGACTCCTATAGGAACCTCTCCATACCAGCTTGTGTATGGCAAGGCCTGTCATCTGCCCGTGGAACTGGAACATAAAGCCTACTGGGCAACCAGATTCCTAAACCTGGATGCTAAGTTAGCTGGTGAGAAAAGATTGCTCCAACTAGATGAGCTAGAGGAGTTCAGACTCAATGCTTTTGAAAATGCAAAAATTTATAAGGAAAAAGCAAAAAAGTGGCATGACAAGAAATTGTCATCCAGAGTCTTTGAGCCAGGACAAAAAGTTATGCTGTTCAACTCTAGGCTCAGATTATTCCCCGGAAAATTAAAATCCCAGTGGAGGGGACCATATGTGATTACAGGAGTGTCACCATATGGATATGTTGAGCTTCAAGATATTGATTCTGACAAAAAGGTCATTGTTAATGGACAAAGAATCAAACATTATCTTGAAAGCAATTTTGAGCAAGAATGCTCAAAACTGAGGCTTGAATGAAGCTCAGTAAAGGTCCAGCTAAAGACAATAAAGAAGCGCTTGCTGGGAGACAACTCAGCCATTAGCAGGTTATTTGTTTTAAATAATACTTGTAGAAATTTGATATACACTTTCTTCAAAGGTTAATCATCAAAATTGAAGGAATTCACAGCGTTACAGAAGGATTCAGCGCAAAAAGTAGAGAAAAAGAGCTTGCTGATAAGAAAACGCCAGTAAAGGGCATTTTGGGCGTTAAACACCAGAATGGGTACCATTCTGGGCATTTAACGCCAGTAAAGGTACCATTTTGGGCGTTAAACGCCAGAATTGTAGCATCCTGGGCGTTCAGCAAAACGCCCAGTGATAAAGGGGTTTCTGGCGTTTAACGCCAGCCAGGGTACCTGGCTGGGCGTTAAACACCCATAATGGCCAACAATTGGGCGTTAAACGCCATTCCATTCTGGGCGTTTAATGCCAGAAAGGCAGGGGGAGGAGATTTTGTTTCCAAATTCAAATTTTTTTCAAATTTTCATGATTTAACTCATAATTTTCTGCATAAACATGTTTCAAACTTTCATTATTCACCTTCAATTTTCAAAAATTCAACAATTCTCTAAATATCTTTTCAATTTTCTTTCAAATCCTTCCCAAATCTTCTTCAAAAACTCAAGTATCTTTTCAATTTCTTTTCAAATCTTTTCAAACTCATCATATCATCTCTTATTTCTTAGATGCATAACCAAATTATCATATTTAACCTCTTATTTCTTAGATGCATAACCAAATTATCATATTTAACCTCTTTATATCTTTTTCAATTGAAAATCTCATCTTTTTCATATCATGATTTTATTTTCTTCCATCAATCATATCTCTATGGCATATCTCTTTCAAAATTTTCGAAATCCCTCCCCTCCTGTTATAAATACACATTTGGCCATCCCCTCTTCTCTACCATTCGAATTTGCATCTTCTCCTCTCTTTCTCTCTCTCCCTTTTCCTTTCTTTTGATTGAGGGCAAGCAAATTTCTAAGTTTGGTGTGCTTTTTCGTGATCACTGAGCTAAGACTCATCAAGATCATGGCACCTAAGGGAAAGCAAACCAAATCAAGAGGCAAGAAAGAGAATACTCCAAAGAGTCTTTGGAATCAAGAGAGGTTCCTAACCAAAGAACATGCATACCATTACCACAAAATAATGGGTCTGAGGTCAGTGATCCTGGAAGTTAAATTCAATCTGAAAGAAGATGAATATCCAGAGATCCAAGAGCAAATTCGAAACAGAGGATGGGAAATTCTAGCTAATCCTGAAACAAAGGTTGGAAGAAACATGGTTCAGGAATTCTATTCAAATCTATGGCTAACAGATAAGCAGAGAATAACTGGAACTGCCTTTCATACCTACCGAACCATGGTCAGAGGGAGGCTTGTTTACTTCCATCTGGACAAAATAAGAGAGGTCTTCAAATTGCCTCAACTACAAGATGATCCAGAATCCTTTAATAGGAGAATGGTGAGAGTAGATAAGGGGTTGGATCAAGTTCTAGAGGATATATGCCTCCCTGGAACTAAGTGGATAACCAATTCAAAAGGTGTCCCAAACCAAATCAAGAGGGAAGATCTCAAACCAGTTGCAAGAGGCTGGTTAGACTTCATTGGGCGTTCTATATTGCCTACTAGCAACCGCTCTGAGGTCACTGTCAAAAGAGCAGTGATGATTCATTGTATTATGCTTGGAAAAGAAGTGGAGATTCATCATCTGATTTCTTGTGAGATTTACACAATTGCAAACAAGAACTCCACTGAAGCCAAACTGGCCTACGCAAGCTTAATTTCTCTGCTATGTAAAGATGCTAGGGTGAGAATAGGAGTAGATGAATTCATTCCAATCGAACACCCAATCACCAAGAAGTCAATGGAAGGACAAGTGCAAGACAACTCCATAAAAAGGAGGGCGCAGGAGTTCCTCCCATAAATTCCTGAAATTGACTACTGGACCCGCCTAGAAGCATCTGTTACCAAGCTGCAAGAAGCTATGGAACAACTTAAGGAAGAACAGCAGAATCAAAATTGCATGCTCTGCAAACTGCTGAAGGAATAGGAGAAGCAGGGGTGTAAGTGGTGCACAAATTGTGAATCACACTTTTCACAACTCGTACCACTAACCAGCAAGTGCACTGGGTCGTCCAAGTAATACCTTACGTGAGTAAGGGTCGAATCCCACGGAGATTGTTGGCTTGAAGCAAGCTATGGTTATCTTGTAACTCTTAGTCAGGATATAATATCAATAATAATTTTTAGTTTTAATTGTAAAAAGTCAAAGGGCATAAAATAAATACTTGTTACTCAATAATGGAGAATATGTTGGAGTTTTGGAGATGCTTTGTCCTCTTTATTTCAGCTTTTCTCTTGTACTCCTCTTCACACACGTAAGGCTCCTTCCATGGCAAGCTGTATGTAGGGTGTCACCGTTGTCAATGGCTACTTCCCATCCTCTCAGTGAAAATGGTCCAAATGCTCTGTCACAGCACGGCTAATCATCTGTTGGTTCTCGATCATGTCAGAATAAAATCCATTGATTCTTTTGCGTCTGTCACTACGCCCAACAATCGCGAGTTTGAAGCGCATCATAGCCATTCAATCCTTGAATCCTACTTGGAATACCACAGACAAGGTTTAGACTTTTCAGATTCTCATGAATGATGCCATCAATTCTAGCTTATACCACGAAGATTCTGATTACGGAATCTAAGAGATACTCATTCAATCGAATATAGAACGGAGGTGGTTATCATACACACGTTCATGGATTGAGGAAGGTGATGAGTGTCATCGATCATCACCTTCTTCATAGTGAAGCACGAATGAACATCTTAGATAGGAACAAGCGTGTTTGAATGGAAAACAGAAGTAATTGCATTAATTCATCGAGACACAGTAGAGCTCCTCACCCCCAACAATGGAGTTTAGAGACTCATGCCGTCAAAGAGTACAAAGTTCAGATCTAAAATGTCATGAGGTACAAAATAAATCTCTAAAAGTTGTTTAAATACTAAACTAGTAACCTAGGTTTATAGAAAATGAGTAAACTATGATAGATAGTGCAAAAATCCACTTCTGGGGCCCACTTGGTGTGTGCTGGGGCTGAGACTTAAGCTTCTGGCGTTGAACTCTAACTTGTAACCTGTTTCTGGCGCTAAACGCCAGACTGCAACATGGAACTGGCGTTGAACGCCAGTTTACGTCATCTATCCTTGAGCAAAGTATGGACTATTATATGATGCTGGAAAGACCTGGATGTCTACTTTCCAACGCAATTGAGAGCACGCCAATTGGACTCCTGTAGCTGCAGAAAATTCATTTTGAGTGCAGGGAGGTCAGAATCCAACAGCATCTGCAGTCCTTTTTCAGCCTAAATCAGATTTTTGCTCAGCTCCCTCAATTTCAGCCAGAAAATACCTGAAATCACAGAAAAACACACATACTCATAGTAAAGTCCAGAAATGTGATTTTTATTTAAAAACTAATAAACATATAATAAAAACTAACTAAATCATACTGAAAACTATGTAAAAAAAATGCCAAAAAGCGTATAAATTATCCGCTCATCAGTAAGCTACAGGAGCTGAAGCGCCAGAAGCTCTCCCTTGAAGGACCAAGCACCCCACAGATTGAGGGAGCATCCACTTCTCAAAATCAAGGTTGTTGAGTCCTAACTCTGTGAGAACCTTTATTATTAAGAGTCTATTTTAAGAGTCATTTATTTTTCTGTTTTATTTTTACTTTTCTGTCTTCTATTATTATTAGTTTGCTCTTATATTTATTTTTGAGTCTTATTGTCATTCCATGATTAATAAAATTTAAAGTTTATGTCTTAAAGCTATGAATGTCCTATGAATCCATCACCTTTCTTAAATAAAAAGTGTTTTTAATTGAAAAAGAAAAAGAAGTACATGAATTTCAAATTTTAAAACAGTTTAATTATTTTGATGTGGTGGCAATACTCTTGTTTTCTGAATGAATACTTGAATAGTGCATATGTTTGAATTTGTTGTTTATGAATGTTAAAATTGTTAGCTCTTGAAAGAATGATGGAAAAGGAGAAGTATTATTGATAATCTGAAAAATAAAAAAAAAATTGATTCTTGAAGCAAGAAAAAGCAGTGAAAAAAAAAAGAAGAAAAAGAAAGAAAAAGCAAGCAGAAGAAGCCAATAGCCCTTTAAACCAAAAGGCAAGGGTAATAAAAAGGATCCAAGGCTTTGAGCATCAGTGGATAGGAGGGCCCTCACGAATAAAATCCTGGCCTAAGCGGCTAAACCAAGCTGTCCCTAACCATGTGCTTGTGGCGTGAAGGTGTCAAGTGAAAACTTGAGACTGAGCGGTTAAAGTCGTGGTCCAAAGCAAAACAGAGTGTGCTTAAGAGCTCTGGACACCTCTAATTGCAGACTCTAGCAAAGCTGAGTCACAATCTGAAAAGGTTCACCCAGTTATGTGTCTGTGGCATTTATGTATCCGGTGGTAATACTGGAAAACAAAATGCTTTGGGTCACGGCCAAGACTCATAAAGTAGCTGTGTTCAAGAATCAACACACTTAACTAGGAGAATCAATAACACTATCTGAATTCTGAGTTCCTCTAGATGCCAATCATTCTGAACTTCAAAGAAAAAAGTGAGATGCCAAAACTGTTCAGAAGCAAAAGGCTAATAGCCCCGCTCATCTATTTAAGACTGATCTTCATAGATGTTTTTAGAATTCATTGTATATTCTCTTCTTTTTATCCTATTTGATTTTCAGTTTCTTGGGGACAAGCAACAATTTAAGTTTGGTGTTGTGATGAGCGGATAATTTATACGCTTTTTGGCATTATTTTTAGAATGTTTTCAATAGATTTTAGTTAGTTTTTTTTATATTTTTATTAGTTTTTATTTAAAATTCACTTTTCTGGACTTTACTATGAGTTTGTGTATTTTTCTATGATTTCAGGTATTTTCTGGTTGAAATTGAGGGACCTGAGCAAAAATCTGATTCAGAGGCTGAAAAAGGACTGCAGATGCTGTTGGAGTCTGACCTCCCTGCACACGAAGTGAATTTTCTAGAGCTACAAAAGTCCAATTGGTGCGCTCTCAATTGCGTTGGAAAGTAGACATTCTGGGCTTTCCATCAATATATAATAGTCTATACTTTGCCCAAGATTTAATGGCCCAAACCGGCGTTCCAAGTCAGCTTAAGAATTCTGGCGTTTAACGCCAGAACTTGCATAAAAGCTGGAGTTAAACGCCCAAACTTGCACAAAAACTGGCGTTTAACTCCAAGAAGAGTCTCTACACATGAAAGTTTCAATGCTCAGCCCAATCACACACCAAGTGGGCCCCGAAAGTGGATTTTTACACTAAACACCCTAGCTTACTCATTTTCTGTAACCCTAGGTCACTAGTTTACTATAAAAACTACTTTTAGTAATTCATCTTGTACCTGATGACATTCTACACGTTTCATATTGTATCTTCTACGGCATGAGCCTCTAAACCCCATTGTTGGGGGTGAGGAGCTCTGCTTTTCTTCATGAATTAATGCAATTACTACCATTTTCCATTCTATCACGCTTGCTTCTATTCTAAGATATTCATTTGCACTTCAAACTTATGAATGTGATGATCCGTGACACTCATCATCATTCTCACCTATGAACTTGTGCCTGACAACCACCTCCGTTCTATCTTAGATTGAATGAATATCTCTTAGCCTCATGATTCAGATCAGAGTCTTCGTGGTATAAGCTAGAATTATTGGCAGCCATTCTTGAGATCCGAAACGTCTAAACCTTGTCTGTGGTATTCTGAGTAGGATCTGGGAAGGGATGACTGTGACGAGCTTCAAACTCGGGAGTGTTGGGCGTAGTGACAGATGCAAAATGATCAATGGATTATATTCCGACATGATCGAGAACCGACAGATGATTAGCCGTGCGGTGACAGCGCATTTGGAACATTTTCACTGAGAGGACGGGAAGTAGCTATTGACAACAGTGATGCCCAACATAAAGCTTGCCATGGAAGGAGCCTTGCGTGCATGAAGAAGAAGATAGTAGGAAAGCAGAGATTCAGAAGACAAAGCATCTCCAAACCTCAACCTGTTCTTCATTACTGCATAACAAGTATTTATTTCATGTTCTTTCACTTTTTACAATTAAATATGAGAATTATTGATATCCTGACTAAGAGTTACAAGATAACCAAAGCTTGCTTCAAGCCGACAATCTCCGTGGGATCGACCTTACTCACGTAAGGTATTACTTGGACGACCCAGTGCACTTGCTGATTAGTTGTGCGGAATTGCAAAAGTGTGATTGTGATTTCGTGCACCAGATGCCTCTACTGACGGTTTTGTTCCACTTTGGTATCATCTAAATTTTGGTGGCAAATACCAAAGCAAGAGGCATATGCCTTCAGTATCAACATCTTTAGCACTTGCTGCTACTCTTGGAATTGCTGAAACTGTGCTTTTTTCCCTTGGTTTTGGCATCATTATGAACATCATGGGTATACCTGCTATATGTCAACCTTGGTTGATTATTGATCAATAATTACCTTGTATATTTATTTTGTGTCAGCATGTTACCAAAAACATGTTTTCACTGGTTCGAATTCTGTGCCACTTTTTGTAATATTGGGAATTTATGCAAGACTACTGTTCTACTATATTTCTTAAGTCCTATGATATATTTTGGTACATTGCACTAAACTTGCTATATCAGCCTTGGGACTTCACATTTGGTTTTGTCAAGGGACAAGTGAATAATGATATGCTTACAAGACATTAGTCAATAAACCTTAATTAGGCTCTTCGTTTTAGAAGTTGACTTTGATACGGTTGTAATAGACTGCTAGTTTGATGAGTTACTATATTTTTATCAGGGAAATTGTAGTGCAGTTCAATGCTGATATTGCTGATGGCATGCCATGGAAGTTTATTCCTACTCAGAGAGGTTTTTCTTTACTTAACACCTTACTGCATGTATGCTGTATTTCCATCAGGAAATAGAATTATAACTTGTGCAAGTATTCATTGAGGAACTTTTACTTATAATTTCTTGGAACCATTAAGTTTACTTATATTATATTATTCTATTAAAGTTCCATTCTGCTAGCTTGGAGAGAACTATTGATTATCATATTAAATAAAAAAGCTTGGTTGTCACAATTTAATTTCTATAGAGACTGATATAGTATTTTCTGATCTGGTTCTAGTTGCATTTACGGTTAACACTTGCTAGATTGGTAATGTAGCATTATTTGGTTATTCTAATAGGTAAGAGTCAAGCCTGGAGAATGTGCCCTTACATTTTATACAATTGAAAACAAAAGTTCCACTCTAATAACTGGTGTTTCTACATATAATGTCACTCCTATGAAGGTAATGACTTTGCTAATATGTAGAAACTATAATCAGATATTCAGTCATGTTTTGCTACATTTGTAAAAGTAGTTGTGTTCATGCTTGCTACTTGAATGGTTTGGGTAAAAGATTGGATTTGATAGAATAAGAGAATACTAATGTGGGATTGGTAAGGTGATAAATATCTTAGTTCTTTAATCAATGAATCTAGGGAACAGAAAAAATATTTGCTAAGGGATCAACCCTCTCATGGGACTTAAGCTAGGTCGGGCTGGGTTAGCAGGGTTCCTGTTAAAAAACATTTGCCGGGTTAGCTTTTTTTTAATTAATTAATTTGTTATTGGTGCAGAGAATTGTGGGGTCTGGAGTAGTGTTTCTTATCATAGCATGGTGCATACAAATGAGAGGGCCACTATTTGCCTCCATTTTCAACTCTCTCATGCTTGTGCTTGTTGGCTGTTGCGGCTTCTTTCATGTTGGATGAGCAATTGTATCTTAGAAGGTACATATATAATAGACTTTTCTATGCATGTTGTTTATTATTGGTTTTGGTATTAATATAGATATATGATTTGGTATATATGCAATGTGATTGGAGTATTGATGATAGTGTGTAACTGTGTGGACTATACATGGTTCTATGGGAAAAGAACAAAGAGATGAAAAGGTAACTTATTTTTTCATTTTTTTATTTCAGCTTCCATCAATTGAAGTTGTTACAAATTCACCACCAACTGAACGTGATCATAGGCGGCCACCAATTCATGTGCTTGTCATATGTCCAACTCGAGAGCTTGCAAGTCAAGCGGCTACAGAAGCTGTTGAATTGCTTAAGTATCATCCTACCATTGGTGTTCAGATTGTAATTGCAGGGACGAGACTTGCCTTAGAACAAAAACGAATGCAAGCAAATCCTTGCCAGGTAAATCCTTCTATTATTGCGGCTGAAGTGTTATTTCTAGTGGAATAGAACCATGCACACTTTCCAAAGGACATGTATATAAGCAAACAAAAAGATCAGTAGTTTTTCAACATTACTAAATAACCTTTTCATATAGATGCTGAATATTATGATCTATTAGGAAATAATCACTAATGTTTTATACATGCTATACAGATCCTTGTTGCTACACCTGGAAGGCTTAGAGATCATGTGGAGAATACTGCTGGCTTTGCAACTCGGCTGATGGGTGTGAAAGTGTTGGTGCTCGATGAAGCTGATCATTTACTAGACATGGGATTTCAGAAAGATATTTTAAATACAGAGTTTATATTTTGAATTATAGTTCATGTATCAATACACTTTGTTGATGTATGGTTATTACTTATTATTATAGTTGATATATCAATACACTTTGTTTATGTTTTGAATTATATTTGACTTGCTTGTTTATAGTACTTTTCTTTTAGTTTGATAATACGATGAATTTGTTTATTTTTTAAAATATTATAAATATTTGAATACAAATTAGATAAAAAGTTGTATTAAATTTATATTTATTTTGTATGAAAACAAGTTTATTTTGTAATTGGAAAAATAAAAAAATTCTATTTTACCTTATTGACGAATTTACAGACGGATTTTCTATCTGTAATCAGAGTGTGAGATGATTTTCCAAGGTTCAAATTACAGACAAAAAATCTGTCTGAAAATTCGTCTGTAATTACAGACGGAACGTCTGTCAAAAAATCCGTCTGTAATTACAGACGGAACGTCCGTCGAAAAGTTCATTGTCTTCCGGAAATGGATGAAGAATTTACAGAGGGAAAATCCGTCGGTAACTGGTAAAAATCCGTCGGTAAATAATTTTCGACGGGGCTTTTACAGAGGGACAAAATCCGTCGGTAATTTCGTCGGTAACCAAAAATTCGTCTGTAATAAAGACTAAATCTGTCTATAAATCTGTCTGTATTAATCCATTTTCTAGTTGTGTATTCCTTTGAATGAGTGAAGTGGGTTTTGAACCCAATTGGGCCTAATGCTTTGTATTAATTTCCTACACCATTAAGCAAACTAATCACACATACAATTTAGTTTTTAACCCACTAATAATATTTAATCATCATAAATTAATTTCTTGTTCGTTCTTTAAACTCAACAATTGTGATTAGAATTTTGCTTTAGATTATTTGATTGTATTTTATTTATTTGACTTTTTATTTTGTACGTACACTTGATATTTAATAAAATCATTATTTTGTTTCTATTATTTAGAATTTTGACTACTAATTATATAAAAAATAAAAAAATTGAATTTAACTATTAATTATGTTAATTTTTTTTTAAAAAAAAATTGAATTTATCGCTGAATTTATCAGAAAAAATCTGACAGTAAGTAAACGTGAAACAATAGTGTGGCACCAAAATTATTGGCGAAAATTTTTTGTCAATAACTAAATAGTTTTTGGGGCAAAGAATTCACTGCAGAATTCGCTGGTAATTATCGTCGGATTTGCAAAAATTATACTGCCAAAATTTCGATGATAAATCCGACAATAATATATTTATCGGCAGATTATTTTTATTATTTCTCCAATAAATCTAATATTATTCACCATTTTTTTGTAGTATTTTTTTCCCTAATTGACTGTAGTTAATTACACCTTTAGTTAATTACTTAGCAGAGTTATAATAAAAAATATTAAATCCCTAATATTTTGGTCGAGTTTTTGTTGTCCAGCCCTCCGGACACCAATTAATACGGGGATGCGCATTTGGATAAGGTCCTGTAATACACTCCAATTACATTACATGTGTACTAAACAAGCATAACACATGGGATTGAGTCCGGAATACATGCATGCATAGCCATATTCAAACTTTAAACCTTTCCTCCCCAAACCACAACTTTATTTTTCTTCATTGTTGGGAAAGAGAATTATTGCGTAGCATAGGGTTAATCATAGATCGTCAAAGTACGAAACCTCACTATAAAGTGTACGTGATTTAGTGTCGGTTTTTTAGGGATTTAGTGGCGGTTTAACTATCTACAAGAGCAAAGTGTTAAATAATGAACGGATTAAAATAACGACATATGTCTCGTTAAGTCATTATAACAACTAACAAGAGAATCAAAAAAGAAATTTCTATATATCAAGTGACACTACGCATCACAAAATTAGAGAAAGTGATGGATAATATTTTAGAGGATACTATATGCCACGTGAAGTATTCTTTATTGTACTAGTCTTTTTCTAATTTCTAGTACTATGCGTATAAACTACGTACGAAGCATCAATGGGGTTGAAAATAGTATAGTTTGAATTTGAAAATGTTAAAGTATATATATGCAAACATATTATTTATTCGTAGCTTGTGCATTACGGTGCTTGAGACTTTGTGAGAGGGACGTCACACTGCATGCACGCGTAATTCCCACATTATTCTATATACATATTGTTATTATCAATATATATAATATGTAAATACAGTACAGTTAAATGGCATCGGATTCTGATCAACATTACTTGTTTAGGACAATCAATTTATATTGTATCACCTAGCTGTTGGTTTTACACCAAAATTTTCACGAAATTTTTTTAACTAGCTAGTTAAAGTTATATCATTTTTCTAATGAACCATTGGTACCTATAAAACTCGGGCCGTATATATATAAAATCAACAAAAATTAAAATCAGACACTAATGTGTGTATATATATATATATATATATATATATATATATATATATATATAATTTAATTTATTTTTAATATATATTTATATTTTATCATATATTTTATATTAGTGACTGATTTTGGTATACATGTAACATAATTCTAAAATCAATTACCAAATCAGTTACTAGTATAAAATATTATAATAACAATTCTTCCAAAAATTTAAGTTAATAGGAGAAGTAATTTTATGACATAATATCATAATTTATATGATCGAAAGATTTAGAGTTCAATTTTTATTATCCCTTAAAAAAATAGCATAAGCAAATTAAAAGAAAAAATTTATGCAAAAATTTTTAAACAAACATTAGAACAGACTTATTTAAGAAAATATGTTAGATATATAATTATTTATTATATATTTTTTTATTAAGTTAAATTTTTAAAAAAAATAATTTTATGACATAAAATATATATTAAAATATAAAATATATTAAAAATAAATTAGCATGATATATATTTATATATAAATACATAATGACTGATTATATATAAACATAGTAGTTTTTATAAACCCTCGATGTTGACACATATGGACATGCTAATACCAAATAGTATAGTATATATAAATAGTTTTTATAATAATATTTTAATATTTTTGTTGATATTAAACTACACACTAATGATTTTTGATAATTTTTATGTCCATTTTAAATATATGAAGCACTTGAAAGAGTAAGGAACTAATTTGGTTCTTCGTTCCAATTTCGTGCATAGCTTAATTAAGTCTCTTAAAATGGTCTTTTAAATTTAATTTTATAATTTAGTCTGATCTCTTAATTTTCAATTTGTACTTCCAATTTTGAAATCGTAACTCAATTTTCATCTCTCAATCACTACAATTTTTAATGTCGTGTCATGAATAAAACCTAAAACAATATCATTTCAATTCGTTAACTCTGTAACTCCCCTCAGTTCTTCTCAAACCCATCACCATACGACCACGCATGCAACATCTAAAAAAAAATAAAATAAAATAAAAAAAATAACTTTTGCGGCTCTACCATACGTTGGGGCGAATCTGTCACAAGCACATTGTTAGCTAGGTTATTACTAGACCTTTGTTCAAACTATAAGACTAATCATTTGGTCTATGAATGCATACCCAATAGAAGTTTACACTATAAGAAACACGCATCTTTTGGTGTATGAATGCATGCCCAATAGATATTTACACTATAAGAAATACGTTGAATATCGTCAGTGTTAATGGCGGTTATTATTGGCAAATTTAGTGGTATTTTTTACGTCAGATACGAACAAGATTTAGTTTTCAGAATTAGTTACTGTCGAATTTTATATTCCACCACTGAATTCGATGGTAATTAGTGGCGCAAAATCTTATTTCAATAGCGCTAACTTTACCTACGGATCTTTCGTCGGATTCGATCGCTCGTATATCGGTTTAGTGAAATGCTATGTTTAGGTAGTTTACTGGTGGGAATTTTTGCTGATAAATTCGACGGTAAAATTGGGATGAAATTCAAACGTAAAATCCTTCCCCCTCACTTCTGCGAACTCATACTATCTCTTCTCTCTCTCTTTCTTCTCGTCTTCTCTCTGCGGTGTTGAAGCTGCAGCCATCGCCACCACCACCACCTGGAGCTTCCACTGTTGCTGCCGCTGTACGTTGTTGCCGTTGGAGCTGTCGGGCACTACTGGGGATATTTGGAATGCCGCCGTTGTTCGCGTTCATGGCCGTCAGCGGTGGTCATGTTGTTGCCATCACTACCGCCTCCTGTCACCACCACGCCCCCACCATCCTGCAGCCACCAGCAGAGATAATTTTGGTATAGTTTTTTAATTTTTTTTTTCAGTTTTTTTTGTGAGTTTAGGATTTTGTTAGGTAGTTTATCAAATTATTGATTAAATTAGTGTAATGAAGTTTGTGATTAAGATTTGATATAATTTTCTTTTCTAGAGATTTGTGAGTTTAGGATTTTGTGAGGTATTTTATCAAATTATTGATTAAATTAGTATAATGAAGTTTGTGATTAGGATTTGGTATAGTTTTCCTTTTTAGATTTTTTGTGAGTTTAGAGTTTTGTTAGGTATTTTATCAAATTATTGATTAAATTAGTGTAATGAAGTTTGTGATTAGGATTTTTTATGTTAATTTAATGTAAATAGAAATTAAATTAAGTTAAGATAGGTTAAGTAGGGTAAGATTATTAAGAGTGTTCAAGCTGTTAGAAGACTTTGTTTAGTTTGTTGAATTAGTTTTACCATATGAATTTAATAAGTTATCTTTTTATTAGGATGGTGCTATTTCTCTGAGATCAATTGGAGTTCGCTTCTTTCGTATTTTGAGCATCCGTGTTTCAGGTAGGTTTTCTATCTCTAAATATAATCAATTGTTTAAGTTTTATGCCAGACTTACTTTTCCTAGGATAGCGTTTTAAGACAGAAGTGGGAGAAGGTCGCGTAGAGGTGCCTTCTCAAAACCCTTGTTTGCTAGAAAATTGTGGAGTTATAAGAGGTTGCGCACTAGAATGGTTAGGATTTGATGTGTTATTGAATTTGTGTTTATTTTAATTTATGACTGTAGTTATTTTCTTTGTGAAAAATGTTAAATTATTTAGTGGATATCTTTGAATTAAGAGAAAGTTTTGCCGAAATTTTGTTTAAATTGTTTAAAATGTGTTTGGTTTGTAAGAAAATGATAATTAGATTTGGTTGAAGATTCTAATTAGAGGAGACACCCTGTTGACTTTTCTAAAAATTTTAATAAGTTGGTTGTTGGATGAATTCTAGGGTATTTATTGCAAGATGATTCCAAGTCATCATCTGTGGATGTATGATAGGACAACAATGGACTGGGGGGTTAAAACCTGAATTCTTTGAGAAGAGTTGGTGCGTTTGTTGCATGTCTTCAACATGGAACCGTTTAGGTCTCAAAGGGTGTCTAGGTGTTCATGCTATAAGTGTTAGCTAACTAAGTGGTTAGGACTTTTAGATATAACACTTCACCTCTATTGTAATAGGTTCAAGGATGGGTATTGGATGTGGACAGAACATGGAGAAATGGATGAGTAAGGAATTAACCGATCTGCCTCGAATTTCAATATGTCTGGGGGTCAATCAACGAGGGTTCCGGTGGTTAGAGAACTAAACATGGAAGAAATGAACTGGGGGGTGGGGGTAACCAAGAGGGATATGAGATGGTGTTTCATGTAATAGGTGTTACTGATACAAAAGATCGATGATGAACAAGAGCTTAATTCGGAGGCAGAGAGGTTTTATCATCTGTTAGAATCTGCCACAAAACCTTTGTACGAGGGGTCTGTTCATTTGAAATTATCTTCATGTGTTAGAATGATGAGTATTAAGTCTGAGTTAAATCACACCTAAGAGTCTTTTGATAATTGGTCCACCCTCTGCAACGAATTAGTACCATCGGGACTAATGGCATCCCCCGGAGCCACTACGAAGCAAAGAAGTTAGCTTCAATATTGGGTCTAAATTCAGTGAAAATCAATTATTGTTTAAATGGTTGTATGTTGTATTACAAGGGGACGTATATCTAACTGCATGTAGATTTTATGATGTACTAAGATTTTATGTCGAGAAAGAACGGATTGGTAAAGGACGGTTAAAGAGAATTCCAAACAAACGGATACACTACTTGCCCTTAATCCCTAAGCTAAAACGATTGTATGCATCGATGAGTTTGACCCATCACATGACCTGGTATAGTAACAATAAGAGAGATGATGGTTTTATGACGCACTCGTCACATGGAGATACTTGGAAGCACTTTGATAGGGTCCACTCTACATTTGTGAGCGAGGCTAAAAATGTTAGATTAGCTTTGTACACTGACGGATTTGCATCGAATTCTAATTTCGGTAAAGCGTACTCTTGTTATCATGTAGTAGTGACTCCTTATAACCTACCTCCCGAAATATGTATGAAAGACCCATATATGTTTCTAACTTGTATTATACCTGGTCCAAGTAATCCAAAGGCCAAAATAGATGTCTTTTTACAACCCTTGGTGGATGAGTTGACAGAATTGTGGGTTAATGGTGTAGAAACATATGATATTTCAACCAAGACAAACTTTCAATTGCATACTGTATTGATGTGGACCATTAACGACTTTTCTGTGTACAAGATGTTATCAGGTTGCTCCACTCTGGGCAGAATGTCGTGTCCCATTTGGAAACACTTTTCTTTTATCCGTCGATTATAAATACGAGTAACATTCTCTTTTTGACGAATAATATGATTGAATGCTAACATTCGTTCACTGTCTAAGTTATTCAACTCATCGAACATCGCATTCCAATAATCCCTAATTGGAAACCCATTCTGTCTCATTGCTCTTATGGTATTAAGATTATTTTCCAAAGGTAAAATTGCATCATGGCCATAACTAATTTATAAGGAGACTTGTTCGTCGATCCTTTTGGTGAATTTTGATAAGCCCATAACACTTAACTTAAAGTCTCATGCCAGATTCGAGGTCTTTGACCAATTTGTTTCTTAATCAAATTGATTAAAATTTTATTTGCAACCTCAACTTGGTCATTTGCTTGCGCATAATATGAGGACGAAGTCACCATAGTTATATTTTTTGATGCTGCAAAATTTTTAATACGATGACCAGTGAACATGCTACCCTAATCAGTGCTCAAAGTTTGAGAAATTCCAAATCGATGAATTATATATTTTTCTATGAAATTGATAATTTCATTCTGAGCAACTTTGATTAAAGGAATAGCTTTGACCTATTTCGTAAAATAATCGATAGCCACTAAAATATATTTGGGATTTTTAGATGATGGGGGATGAATAATTCCAATAGATCCAAAGCCAATCTTCTAAATGGCCAAGGTTTTATGATCGAATGTAAATCATAAGTGAAAATTTGTTGTATTACTCCATGTTTCTGACATTCTTGACATGCTTTTGCATACTCAATACAATCTTTGACCATAGACGGTCAATACACTCGATCACGTCGAAGTATCCATTTCATTCTTTCGCTAGCTTGATGAGCTCCACATATACCCTTACGGACTTCACCAAGAGCGATAACTACTTTAGATTGCCTTAAACACCTCATGAGGCTTCGTTCAATGCTTTTTTTATACAATTCAACGCCTATCACCCTAAAATTCAATGTCTTTAATTTGATCTTTCGATCAACTCACATGTTAGGATATTTTAAATATTTTACAATTGGTTTTCTCCAATAATCATCATCCCACTCATCAATTACTAAAATTTCTCTTTCATTGATAGGAGTAAGGATTGTTGAACCTCTATCAACTTTCCTAAGATCTCAGGTGGAATTTTATATTTCAATGCAATTTGAGCCAACTCATTAGCAACCTCATTTCAAATTCTTGGAATATGAACCAATGATATTTTTCAAAATGCTACTAATAACTCCCATACTATTGACAAATATCTTTGCAACTTTTCATTATTACACTTGAATTCTTTTGACAACAGTTTTAAAACTAATTGAGAATCCCCTAAGATTTGGACATCTAATGCCCCTTGTCGATCAAAATTTCTAATCCCAGAATCAAAACCTCATATTCAGCTATATTTTTCGATTATGGATATTTTAATTCGAACAAAAATTTTGATGGGATACCTTCTGGAGATATAATCAAAATACCAACACTAGCACCATCCTTGTGTTTCGATCCATCAAAGTACAATTTTCAAGGTTTAAATTCAATATCAATAATATTTTCCCCCTGGTCATTAAAATTGGTTGGATGATCAACTAAAAAAAATCTACAATGACCTGACCTTTAATGGCCTTAGCCGGCGGGATGTACTACAAATCAAACTCAGTTAAAGCAAGCATCCATTTTTCCGATCGACCTGTTAATATTGGGTAAGACAACATATACTTAATTAGATAAGTTTGTGTAGTAACTTGAATAGTTTTTGCAATCATATAACATTTTAATTTTGTACAAGCATAATAAAGAAAAAGGCACCATTTTTCAATAGCAGAATATCTTATTTCGATATCAGACAACACTCAACTTAGGTATTAAATTTTCCTTTCATGCCCTTCCTCATCGTTTTGAGCCAGCATACAACCAATTGTATTTGTTAAAGCCGCAACATACAATTTTAAAGGTTCAAAAGATCGGACCGTTGTCATTACAGGTGTTTTCGATAAATAATCCTTAATCGAATCAAATGCCTGTTGGTGTTCTTCCATCTATAAATATTGGGAATCATTTTTAAGCTTCACCAAGGTTGAAAAGATGCGTGTTCAATAAGATAAATTAGAAATAAATCGACTAAGAAAATTAACTTTCCCAAAAAACGATTGAACCTCTTTTTTTTCGAATTAGGAGGTGAAAATTCTAGAATTGCTTTCGCTTTGTTTTGATCAACAACAATGTCTTTCTTTTGTACCATGAATCCTAAGAAATTTCTTGCCGAAACTCCAAACGCCCATTTCAAAGGATCCATTTTTAAACCTTTCTTTTACATATTTTAGAATGCTTGGCTTAAATGATCGAGATGTTAATCCATCGAATTTGATTTCACCATTACATCATCGATATATTCCATAAATTTCTTAATGTATTCATGAAAAATAGTATTCATAACACGTTGATATGTTGCTCCAACATTCCTTAAATCAAAGGGCATCATTATCCATTCATAAGTTTCCAAAGCTCCAGGGCATCACAAAGCTGTTTTCGAAATATTTTCTTCAGCTATGACGATTTGATTATAACCAGAATAACCATCCATGAAACTTAAAATTTCATTACCTGCCGCTGAATCGATTCACATGTCTGCCACAGGCATAAAATACTCATCTTTGGGAGTAGAATTATTTAAATTATGAATTTCGATACAAACACAAAGCTTCTCATTCTTTTTTATTGCTGGTACAATATTCGATACCAAATCGACATAGCGAGCGGTTCGAATAAACTTTACTTTGATTAGACTTTCGATTTTTTCTTTGATTTTGATATTAATTTTAGGGTCGAATCGTCTAGGTGTCTGTTTCACTGGTCGAGAAAATGGCTTCAATGCCAATCTATGTTCTACCAACGAACGATCAAGACCATGCATTTTAACATAATTCCAAGCAAAACAATCTTTTAATTCAATCTATAAATGATCAACTTCGTTCGAAATTGCTCATTAATATTGTTACAAATATAAGTAGGTCTGTAATCACCATCTTATCTTAGATTAATTTCTTTAAGTGGATCTTAGGATTCGAACCCTTTTTCATATGAGTGTCATCAGCTGAAGTTTTTTCAAAACCTAAAAGCTCCAAATTATAAATGCAATCGAAAATAAAATCAACTAGATCATCTGAAGCAAAGCAAACTTTATTATAGACTGAATCAGCAGTTGAACCATTTATAGCACTAAGACCTTTAGACATTTCGACGTCAGACTGATCCATAATATTAATCCTAGGAATGAAAATACATGAAGCATCTAACACACAACTAAACTCGATTTAGGAATTGAAGCTATACTAGGAATTGAAAATACTAAATTGAAATCCCTATTCGACTCAAATTCATCAGAAGAATTGTTTCTAGAACATGAAACATTTTTTACAGAATCAAAACAACTTAGATTATTATTTAAAGAACCTAAATAGCACGACACATCTTGTTCATTAGCCATAACAAGATGAAATCGAACTTTCACACTGAACCGAATCACTCTCAGCTAGTCGGAGTATAATCAAGTATTAGGTGTCAAAGCTTCACTCTAAGTCCTTCTGAAGTTAAAAAAGCAACCCTCACAATTATAATAACTGAGCATCATGTCAACATCAAGAGGTTTCAATTTATCATTATACACCTTCAAATTCACAAGCATTTGCTCAATATAAAGGCTTGAATCTGCCTTTATTACTTTAGACTTTTCTTCATCAGTCCAAAGAAAAATACTTTGATGTACAGTCGAAGGCACAACCCCAACACCAAGAATCCAATCTCGACTAAGTAAGGCATTATAACTTGTCTTTGAACTGAAACCACCACAAAAATCGTGGTTCGAGATGATGACCCTACTTGCACTTGGAGAGTTACCAAGCCTTTTGCAGGTGTTGATACTCCACTATAATAGGTCACTGAAATGTTTGTACGTATCAAGTCATCGAAATGTTTTTCCATCTTGATTAGCATCCTTTCCGGCAACAAGCTAATTGCCGCTCCTCCATTGACTAATACTTTATTGATGCAAATACCACTCATACAAGTGGTGATGTATAGAGGTTGAAGGTGGATTTTTGTTCTCAGTTGGTTTTTAAAGCATCCCAACTCTTCATCTTCACGTACAAAAGCAAAAACCTCTTCATCTTTGACATCATAATCTTCACTCAAGCTTCCGTCATATTCTCCCAAATAATCAGTTGGTATAATGAAAATAGTGCCTACTATTTCCTCATCTCCTTCATCAAAGTACTCCTCATCTAAATCAACATTTTTTTTCTTTAACATCGACATGGACTACTGCAACAGCTTTGCCCTTCTCCTCTTTTGTTGGGAAAGGAATTTCTTTCGAATAAGTTTCCCCATCAGATGAAAAAACAATCCGAGTATGAATAGAAGGAGTTTCCCCCTTGTCTATTGAGGTCGACGATCTTTCTGACTTTATTTGGCACACAAATCTTCCACCTCGATTTTCTCTAGTTCTTCCTTGAAGATATGGGTAACGTTCTTGATTATAACCTCGATGACCCCTTTGAGGATTACGCCTATATTGTGCGTCTTGATTGAAAAACTCTTGACAGTTCTTGATCTATTGGACTCCTAAAACTTGTGAACGATCAAGTGGAGGAACAAAATTTTCCTTGAGAGCTTCAGAAACTATGTCCCTCTTGTCGTCGAGGGGGATGCCTCTAACAAATCTGTTCCTCCTTATGAGCTAGATCCTTTTTCATTCTTTCCTTTTCAAATATTATCGCAGCCTCAACATCAAATACAACATTACATCGAGGACACAAAGACACATATTGATCCTTTAATTTCTGCTACATCAGAAATTCCAACAGCCCCTCACCAACACCTTGATCAAACATTTGTTTCAAAATTTTTCAAAGCAGTGTCAAATTCATAAATAAAGTCGACCATGTTGATTCCTAAGAAAATAGGCTCAGCAAAATTTGCTCTAGTATCAAAAGGATTAGTATCAACTTTCATGTCCTTTTTACTATCATCAAACTTCAATCTCCCTTTCATAATTACTTCTTGAATCAAGCCCCTGAAACAGGCACAATTATTAGTCGAATGGCTAGTTTCTTGATAAAATTTACAAATAATATTTTTCTTTTAAATCTTTTATCGAAAGTAGTGTCTTGCCTTCTGGTAAAATCAATTGTTTATCTCTAAGCAACACATCAAATATTTGATCTGATTTTAAAATATCGAAACTATACTTTTTTTCATTCCTATATTTCATATCATTAGCTTTATCAACACTTATAATTTTCTTAAGCAAAAAACAAATATAAGGTGAACCTTTTTTCAACTCAGCCAAATCGACTTCAGAAAAATCAACATCAGACTCCTCACTCGAGGATTCCATCTCAACATATGAAACCTTTTCTTTTTTCTCACTTTAAAATTTTTCTTTTTCTTTTCGAAGAATTTCTACCTGTCGAACCTTTTCAGCCAAATGAGCCAAATCAGGTATATGTGCATTAAGCAACTTTCGATGCATATAAAAACCTAACTCAATAGTTGCTATTTTCACTACTTCATTTTTGGGAAGTGACACGTAACATCGACTTCGAGCATTCTTAAAACGAATCATAAAGTTTTCAATCGACTCCCTATCATCGCGCTTCAAAGCCACTAAATTAGTGATTGTTACATTTAATTCCCCTCTATAAAATTGAGAATGAAAAGCACTCTCCAACTGTACCCAAGTTGCAATCGAATTAGGCCTGAGATTTGAAAACCCAGTGAAAGCATTCTTCGTCAAAGAAGAAGGAAAAAATTTTATTTTCAAATTTTCATTATTTACTAAATTGCCTAATTCGACCATATATTGAGCGATATATTCAGTAGTCGATTTACCAACCTCTCTTACAAACGTTGTTATTATCTTAGGATTTTTTACCCTCTAAGTACTTTTGCCATTTGTATGATAGCAAGAAATGTAGAAACAAATATGGTTAATTCATAAAACCCACATTGAATCGGACCTTGTTGAGAACATTTTTGATAATTTTCGTGACTTGATAACGTTCATCACGTTGATTAACTCGCATTCGAGCCAATATTTCATCTACATTCTGATCGCGTCGAACTACTCTAGAAATCTCTTCACCCAAGTATATATCATCATCCCTATTTCTAGGCATGTTCTACAAATCTTCTAGGTTTACTTTAATATTTTGTTGATCACTTTTATCATAATCAACAATTCTAACAATCCGCTTAATTTGTCTAACAAGACGTTCAAACTTTGTCTCGTAATCTGTGAAATTTAAGATAGTAGTCATCTGTTACATCAATAAAAATGAATAAATTTGTATTATTTATTACTGATAATATATAATGTAAACAAAAAATTAAGTTAATACAAACATAAAATGTGAGTATAGTCATAAAATAATAATAACATAAACATCACAAATGATCCGTGTGGAGAAATTCCTTGTTAGCATCGTTAACATTGCGTTGGAGGCAGGAGGGTAGTTTGGGAGGAGGATTGATGACTAGATCGTCATCTTAACACTCTGCATAGACTGCTTGAAGGTGCTTGTATAGTTTAGTTGATCGTGCTCTTCATGCTAGTCACGTCAGCATTCTAGGTATTGAATCTTTGTTGGAAGAGGGTGATCTTCCTATGCTGATTTTGCTTAGTCTCTTAAATTTTAATTTTTAAATCTTAAATTTAAAATTCTATATCCTATATTGATTTTAATTTGTTTTACTTTCAAATATTTTTTTAATTTGAATTTTAAATTTTTTAATTTTAACTACTTTTTAATAATCAATTCTTGATTACTTTATTGATTGAAAAGTATTGGTTCCAGTACTTTCTATATGTCGAAATAGATACCAAACGCACTTTTAGAAATCGGTTTGACTAAAGAGTATTGTATTGTTGGATATCTCTACTCAACTAATATTTTATAACCATGTCTTCTTTAGCGCCTTCTCTAATCAACCAAAGATCTAAGCTAACATCTCTGGACATCGAGGATTATCGAACAAGCGTAGAATCAGTGGAAGATCATTTATGTGTGTTGTTTAAGATCATTTCTCGATTCCGAATATGGAATAATAATGGCACATAATATTTTGAAAAATATTAGCTATTATCTCCATGTCAATTACTGGATCATCATTGAGCATGCAATCAACCAGGTTATGGACACCTAAATATCATAATATAAAATACTCATGAAATTTCAAAGGGAAATCCAGGACCCATATCGGATGAAATATGGATGGATCATATACAAGATTCCATAGTAAATTAGGTTATGGATTTGGCCAAGGAAATGGGGATATGCTATATATTCTTTCTTGGAGGAGTTGAATGGCATTCTCTTCCACGAGTTATATATTACAATATATTGGAATGTGAATTTACGGTGATACTACACGTGCAAGCGTTTTTATAATTAAATCCAATTAAATTGAAATTCAGCAAAAGCTAATTTGCATGTGTATAATATGATTTTTTTTTATATTTTTTTTATTGGTATAACACAAAAATTTTTATTAGAAAATATAAAAATTTATTAATATAATATAAAAATTTTACATTCAATACAAAAAATTTTGTATATAACACATAAATTTGCCAATATAGCATAACAGTTTTTATATATCACAAAAATGTTTATACATAGCATATAAATTTATTGATATAAATAACACATAAATTTTTTGTATATAATTCAAAAAAATTTGTTGCACAACTTAAAAATTACTTCTATTATCGCTCTTCTAAATTTTATGTTGTGTATTAAAATTTCTGTGCTTAATAATTTTATTGTACAATTTAAAAATTATTTTTTTTGCTATTGTTCTAAAATCTATGCTTTGTTCTAGAATTTCTGTACTCAATAATTTTGATACACACGATCACGATAATAATAAAGAGAAAAAGAAAAAAGAAGAAGTAGAAGAAATCAAATGAAAGAAGAAAAAAAAGAAGAAGGAAGAGAATGATGATGGCAACAATGATAATGCAAAAGAAGAAAATGAAAGAAGACAAGAAGATACAGAAAAAAAAGTAAAAGAAGAAAAAAAAAATTACGAGAGACGCGAATGAATTTTTGTTTTTCAATATTTAATTAGATTTGGTTAACACCTAACATTTTTGGTGAACTTATTACAATAATCTAAATTAATTAAATCATATACTAATAAATGACAATAATTATTAAGAGATAGACGCGGCAAACAAGTTATGAGTAGAATCTTCTCCTAACTTAAAAAGCGCGATTATTGACTTATAACTAGTTTGATTATGGTCATAAAACCAATATAATATGCATGCAAGATTGCAAGCAAGCTGTTTCTCCAAGAAGATCGTGAGAGTGTTTAGTTATTATATTAGTTATAGATAGATGATTTTAACAAAAGTCTAGGAGACTGATTAGTGTTGTAGCTAACTGCAGTTAATTAGGATTAAAAAAAATAGCACCTAAAAGAATTACTCTAATTTCAATTTTCCTTTCATTCACAGTTTCAAAAAAAAAAAAAAAAAAATCAACTGAACCTTTATCTCTCTCCTTCTTTTCATAATTAATGCCGACAATCGTGAATCTACAAAGCGCATGTCCGTCGCTCCCACCACAGTTGTCGTCGGCCAACCTTGCACTGCCGTCGTCCGTAACGCATCCACACGCGGAGCCGCAGACGCAGACGTATTTAGAGATGGTGGGACTGCGCATACACCACCTAACATTTTCTAAATAAATTTTAAAATTTTTAAAATGGTTTTACAATACTTTTTTATATTTATTATTATTTAATTTCAGATATATTTTTTTTAGATTTTAAATTTTTTTATTAGTTTTTAGATATTTTTTATAATAATTTGAATTCACATTCTTTTTTAAAAAATAAAAAAAATAGCTAATTAATTATTAGTTGTATCCCTTTTGTTAGTTTTCTAGTAGCTAGCGGAGTTGGATGATTTTAGGTTGTTTTTGCCTCTGTAAACATAAAAATATAAGCATGCTTGGGTCTATTGAATAACCAAAATGGAAAAGATAATTATGTTTAAAAAATTAGAAATTTGATAACATAATTTTTTAATGAATATTAAGATGTAATGATATGGGGCATTAATTATATCAACTGCATCCTTTAAAAAAAGAATACAAATATTTAACAATAAAAATAAGGCTTAAATATGTATATTTATCCATATAAAACTAGAGAGTTTCGGTTTTGGTTGTCCTTATTTTTTTTGTAAGCCTTATAAGTGATGATCATAGCTGGTGGAAAACTACAATATTACTCTTCCTACGTACGTTATAGCTTTTGTATATGATATTAGTATCTGTGACTTTTGTTTGGTCCTAATTTTATATTTCTTTTTCGATTGTGATCTAGACATTTTCAAAACTTTTGGTATGAATCACTATATATACCATCAGGATGCATGCGTGTGTTAATTAGTGACTAAGACTTTTGTTTTTGGATTGTAAACTTAGATCTGTTTAATTTAATTTAATTTCCTATCATTATCATTTTTTGTCGGCTCTTGTAATAAATTTTCTTTTTCCTTTTAAAAAAAAATACCACCACTTGTTCCATTATATACTCCTCTCCCAACCGCAGGGACGGATGTATGTATACGAGTGTGGAGCAATCGCCCCTTACTACGATTTGAAATTTTTTTAATAGTATCTGATAATAATATTTATTTGTCTCCACTAAATTATTAAATTTGACTCCACAATAATTTTTTATTTAATTTTTGGTATTTCATAGTCAATTTAAAAATTTTATATTAGATGTCATTAGAATGATCAATTCTCAATTTAAATGAAATTTGTGTTTTTTCTTAGAAATCAACTCGAAAGAGTGTTATTTATCTTTTTTTATATTAGTTTTAATTTTTTCTATAACAACTACATTAATTGAAAAAACTTTTTCAACTATGAATCTCAATAAAAATTGACTTCTAATTGTATAAGAAGTAAATTTTTAAATAAGTATTTACTTATATATATGTAAAAGAAATACTACACATCCAAGTCTTTTTATGAACTAAGTCTAACCAAGTTAAACAATAAAACTTAAAATAATATTAGTCATAACTGATTTTTGTTGTCTTAGACAAATTTGATTGGACTTAGTTAACAAAAAAATATGAATATGTAGCATTATCCTATATAAAAAGACAAATATTTATAAGGGTAAAGTATATTTTTTGTCCCCGAAATTTGGCAAAAGTTTTAAAAATACCCCTAAGTTTTATTTTGTTTCAATTTTGTCTCAGAAGTTTTCGATTTGCATCAAATATACCCTTGGAGGCTAAATTTTCAAAAAATTTAAGACCAATATAACAATAATGCATGAAAATTAGGGTAAAAAAACCCAAATGAGCCAAGGGTGTCTCATTTTTACCCAAATCCGCCAAATAAAAATCTGAGACATCAACCCACCAGAACACAATATTATATAATTCGAATCAATAGAATACGAATTAGGTTTACACATAATTCGAATTGATTCAATTCGAAATACTCCCAAGCACAATTCACACGTAATTCAAATCAACTAGCATCGAATTATGCATGCATGGTTCGAATTATATTAATTCGAATTACGTAGAGGATGTGGCTTAGGGCAGTTCGAATCAAATTGATTCGAATTACTCTCATTTCCTAATTCAAAGTAATTCGAATTGATTTAATTCGAATTATGTATGTATAGTGCGAATGGAGTTGATTCGAATTACTGTGAGGCATAGCTCTATATATACGAGGTGTACGTGAGTTGCTCTCAATAGAGGGTCAGATGGCTGGTGAGGATAGTTTTCTAGTGTTGGTTCACCACAGAGGATCCATTAAGAGAAAAACTCAATCCGGTGTGAAGTTCACCGATAAGGATCCTTTCTGTATTATCGCGAGGCCTACGACGAGCTATGATGACCTTGTTAGCTATGTATTGCTGAAACTTGATTTGGATGGTGTGAAAAGGGTTAAGAAGTTTTTGTATCGCATTCCAACCACCGTGCTTCAAGATACCGTGAAGTATGACTGTTTCACGATGGGGAGTGATGAGGACTTGCAAGTCATGTTTCATTGTCGCCGGCAGTTTCCGGAGGTGAGGACACCAGAGCTGTTGGCAAAGTTGGTTGATGTGGTTTCTAGTTTGGGGGGTTCGAACCGGAATATGCACGCTGTAGCCACGGTTGCAAGTTCTAGCTCGAGACCTGCCGTTGATCTGCGTCCCTGCGTACGAGCAACCGCTGCAGCCTGTTGCCTCCCCTTCATTCGCTGTTGATCTCAGCGGCAATGTCGGCGAAGAGGTTGGTACAGGGGAACATCTTCCGACCCCAGTACATTGTGCCATACCAGCTGGTGTTGGAGACGGATTGTTTGATAATCCAGAGGACGATGATGTCGAGCCGGATCTGATTGCCGATGATAGCGGCGATGATCTCGGAGCGAGTGACCCGAGAGGGGCTGCAGGTGGATCTAGTTCTGGGACACAACAGTACCCACCCCATTTTTCATCATTGGACCTGGATGCCATGAGGCAGGACGGGCTTCCTGGGCAGGCTGCTGGTTTTGGCGCTAGAGATGTGGACGAGTCTGCTGGTATGACAGAGTTCCAGGTTGGTCAACAGTTTCAGGACAGAGATGAGGCCCTGTTGAGTGTGAAGACTTACAGCATCCGCCGAGGGGTACAGTACAAGGTAGTTGAGTCTGACTATCGCCGGTATATGGGAAAGTGTTCTGAGTTTGGGAATAGGTGCACATGGTTGATTCGGTTGAGTCTCCGGCAGCGCAAGGGCATCTGGGAAGTGAAACGGTACAACGGACCGCATACGTGTCTCGCCACATCTATCTCCAGCGACCAGAGGAGATTGGATTACCATGTGATAGCGACATTCATTATGCCAATGGTTAGGGCTGATGCATCCGTCAATATCAAGGTGCTCCTAAATGCCACGGCCTCACACTTTGGTTTCAGGCCGACGTACAGGAGGGTGTGGATGGCGAAGCAGAAGGCTGTTGCCATCATCTATGGTGACTGGGATGAGTTGTACAACGAGCTACCTAGGTGGGTGTTAGGAGTCCAGTTGACCATGCCTGGTACAGTAACAGTCCTTCGGACATGCCCTGTTCGAGTTGGGGGACAGCTCGACGAGTCTCAGGCTTATTTTCACAGGTTGTTCTGGACGTTCCCACCTTGTATCGAGGCATTCCGTCATTGCAAGCCGTTGGTCAGTATTGACGGCACCCATCTATATGGCAAGTATGGTGGAACGTTGCTTGTCGTAATTGCACAGGATGGGAACTCCAACATACTGCCTGTGGCATTTGCACTAGTTGAGGGTGAGAATGCTGAGTCATGGTCGTTCTTTCTCTCTCACCTCCGTCAGCATGTGACACCGCAGCCAGGTCTGCTAGTTATTTCGGACAGGCATAACGGCATCAAGGCCGCGCTTGAGGCTCCTGACGGGGGATGGTTACCTCCGGCTGCGTACCGTGCATTCTGCATTCGACACGTAGCAGCAAATTTTGCACTCACATTCAAGGGCAAAGATGCTCGGAGGCTTCTTGTGAACGCCGCATATGCCAAGACCGAAGTGGAGTTCAATTACTGGTTTGACATTCTGCGCTCTGAGAATCCGGCGATGTGTGACTGGGCGAACAGGATTGATTATTCGTTGTGGACACAGTATTGTGATGAAGAGCACAGATTCGGGCACATGACGACCAATATCTCCGAGTGTGTGAACTCAATCCTGAAGGGTGTCAGGAATCTCCTTGTGTGCTCGCTGGTGAAGGCCACATACGGCAGGTTGGCTGAACTATTCGTTCGGAAGGGGAGGGAGGCACAGGCCCAACTTGGTACCGGTCAACAATTCAGTCAATACCTGGCAAAGTGTATCGAGGCAAATCTGAAGACGGCTAGGTGTTTCACGGTGACTGTATATGATAGGGATAACTCGGAGTACACCGTGGCAGAGACGACTCCGACCGGTTCGTTCTCACTCGGTAGCTACAGGGTCTCACTGGGTTCTCAGATATGTGACTGTGGATACTTCCAGGCACTTCATTTTCCATGTCCGCACGCATTGGCATGCTGTTCCAATTCACGTGTTACTTGGCAGCCATACGTCCACCAGGTGTATTGACTAAGTTCAGTTTTCAGTGTATATCAGATGGGATTCACTCCTCCCATTCCGGAGGGATTCTGGCCACCCTATGACGGGCCGACCGTTATACCGGACCCGAACATGAGGCGTGCGAGGGAGGGTCGTTCGTGGTCCACTCAAATACAGACCAATATGGATGAGGCCGATCCAAACCCGCCCAAGAGATGTGGTCTCTGTAGGCAACCCGGACACACTTGTCGGTGTTGTCCACAGGCCGGAGGACCCAGCCATACAAGGTGATATTAGTAGTAGTGTCTGGTTTTGTGTTCTGTTGATACGGGCTTGATCATCTGTATTTTTTTTCTTGTTGAAAACGATGTACTAAGTTTGCTAACTAGTGGGTTTCTAGTGCTGAAAAATTCATGCTCACAGAAGATACGTATATCAAATGTGTTACTAATTATGGAAATAAGTTAACGAAATAAAACATGACATTAATAACGAGCGTATGTAACATACAACGAAGATAATGAAGGTAAATAACATACAACCAAGATAACGACATAAAATACAACACTGATAACGAAAACAAATAACATACAACCAAGATAACGAAATAACATATATCAAGATACACAAGTCATCTAAAGAGGTGCGACCCCGTGCCACAGCGACGTGGGACCCGTGTCCTATGACCTCTCCGGATAAAGGGCTCCTCATCCTCGATCTCGTCCTCCTCGTCCTCCGGGGGTGGCTGTGCAGGCGCCCTAGACTGGACATGTAGGGGTCTGGACGAGGATGGACCGGCAACTGAATGTGACGGAGCAAGATGTGCGGATGCTGGGGTCCCACCCAAAGCGAAAGGCTGAATAGGGCCCACTGATGGAGGCTCGTTCAGATCGACATCTAACGCTGCCTGTGTCCCCGACGTCTGTCCCCGTCGACGGGCTGCCTCATCCTCCTGCATGATGGTGGTGTCTCATCTAGGAAATGTGATCCACCAAAATCCGCGTCCATCCCATCACCGGCAAGAAACTCCGAAAACATTGATCCCGGAATCACCTACGGCGTATTCTCCTGAGGTGTCTGGTCGTCAGTGGGAACACCAACGAAGTAATCCCCGAGCGGCCCCCCTCCAAGCCTAGTGTCAGCATGGCTAGATGGATCTCCCATATCGGATCCGTACCACTCTCCTCCATGTCCGCCATGAGCGGGCATAACACCCCCCAGTGGAGCCCCTCGCCCATCGGCCTGATGACCAACAGTAGGCATATGTTGCACAGGAGCAGCTTCCCTCCTCCTGCCTCCACGCCCTCATCGTCGACCACGGCCCCCACCGGCCTCCTCACCCTCCTCCATAGCCTTGTCCAGCCATCTCCACTCACGCTGGCTACGACGTGTCCCAACTCGAGATCTCCTCTCAATCCGACGCCTGTCAGGAACGTCGTCAACTCGGTCCATATCTGGAACTCGGCCAGGACCCCTCTGCGTCGCCTCAACCGGAACAGGAATACCTCTCGGATCCCCCAAGTACATCTCAGGTGACAAGAACCTCTTTCCATACTGATGCCACCAAGCCAAGAACTCATGTGAGGGCCCCGGGTCAGCAACAACATCGAACCGTAACACGTGATCCGCACGTGTCTCCCAGTGAGCATGCCAATGCCGTAAATGGGACAGGAACCAACGGTCACCTCCTCTCCCGTCCTTCGACATCAAGAAGTCGATGTTCAGGGTGGGATATGGGGGAGGCTGTACGCCGCCGAACTGCGGTAACACTCTATCAACCTGATGCCACTCAACCACCGTAAAATATATCAGCGACGTCACACACCGCCATAACATCGTATGCCGAGGCTCCAATACCTCCGGATGGACAACCTGGAGGACGTCGGGTGAGCTGTAGGGCATCCATATAAACTGAAAAAAGCAAATCAAATCCATTTAACGAATTCGTTAAACCAT
The DNA here is from genome assembly GCF_003086295.3 of Arachis hypogaea. NCBI lineage: Eukaryota > Viridiplantae > Streptophyta > Magnoliopsida > Fabales > Fabaceae > Arachis > Arachis hypogaea. The sequence continues at coordinate 133,973,613 of NC_092050.1, forward strand.
ATAAACTGAAACAACCATTAAATATACATATGAGCTTAGTGTACTTACATCTCGAGGCTGTAACAAGTCTATCCTCAGTCGAGCCATCTCCACCCGAGGGCCCTTGTTGCTAATCCCAGGATTGTAACCTGACCACCTGCGTAGGAAGTTAAAAACGGTACTGCATTCATGAATGATTCTAAAAGGCGTGAAATTGGTTGCAAAATTGAAAATAAATAAAATAAGGTTAACTAGTACAATACAATGGTGGTACCTCGAGGCAAGGGGCCAGCTAAACGCATCATACCCAGCAGGCCTAAAAGCAGGAAACCGCCAAAAGATCCAAGACTGAAGTAACTGTAACGGCCCAGCTAACTTCATGACATGTCTGTTGGCCACTCGGCACATGCACCGGTATAGCCATGCTAGTGCCGCCGACCCCCAACTGTAGCCACCCATCTCCTCAAGCCTAGCAATGAAGGGTAGCCATCTGATGTGTATACGATTGCCGGACTTGTCGGCAAACAGCTGGGTGCCCAACAACATCATGATGTAGGCACGGGCAAAGTGCCTAACTGTCTCCTCATCGGCCCCGTCGGGGCACTCTCCAAAAGTCTCCTGGAACCAGGTGCAGTTCACTACGAACTTTTGAATTTGGTTTTCAGGAGGTAAAACACCGAGCAACTCATGGAACCACTGCCAAGCTGGCCGGCCACCCTCTATGTATACGTGGAAGTCTGTCAGGCAACCACTGACGTAATGTCCGTCCACTGGCAACCCTAGCTGGTACGCGACGTCCTGAAGTGTGATGGTGCACTCTCCGAACGGCATGTGGAAGGTGTGCGTCTCAGGCCGCCACCTCTCGACGAATGCACTCACAAGGGGCTCGTCTATTCGAAACCATCTGTCGTTCAGTCTCGCAAGATGGTATAATCCGGCCATTTGCAAGTACGGAATGTACCTATCATCAAGACGCATCCCCTGCTGCCGCCGCATGCTCGATATGCAACGCCGGGGCTGGGTATTAGATGAACCGCATAATGAGAACACATTAAAATACCACTAACATATACAATTCACGCCATAAAAAACCAACAAAGTAATCATGCAATAGTAGATATACTAAACCAGCGACCAAAATTGCATGCATAAACCGCTACCCTAAACCACTAACACTAACATAAACCACTATCAAAAACCATTAACAAAAACCACTAGCCTATACCACTATCCTAAACCACTAACAATAACATAAACCACTATCAAAAACCATTAACAAAAATCACTAGGCTAAACCACTATCCTAAACAACTGACAAAAACCACTAACAAATACCACTATCATAAACTGCTATCATCAACCACTACCTTTAACCACTAACAAAAAACACTATCAACAGCGCAATATCAGAAACAACTAACCTCGTCGTTGATCACCCCGGCGATATGAGCAACTCCATCCAAACGATAAAGCCTCCCCGGATCGTCCCCCATCGCCTGAATATGGCGCTCCGGTCTTTGTCGGCTCGATTGTTGGTCATTTTCTCTGGGATTTGGTGGGTATGAGAATGAAAAAGTGATTCGAATGAACTTGGTTCGAACTCCTTATATAGGTGAAACCCTTGTAATTCGAATCAACTCGATTCGAATTACCTATTGAACCCAAAAACACGTAATTCGAATCAATATGATTCGAACTCTATACGTGTACCCTTCTCCATGTAATTCGAATTGATATAATTCGAACTTGCCTTTTATAGTTCGAACGAATTTGGCTCGAATTACTCACGAATTTTGCATGCATAATTCGATGCTAGTTGATTCGAATTACGTGCGAATCGTGCTTGGGAGTATTTCGAATTGAATCAATTCGAATTATATAATATTGTGATCTGGTGGATTGATGTCTCAGATTTTCATTTGGCGGATTTGGGTAAATATGAGACACCCTTGGCTCATTTGGGTTTTTTACCCTGAAAATTATGCTTGATTTGCTTGTGTTGAGGGGTTGTTCTTATGAAATTGTTGTTAAATTGATCTTAAATTTTTTGAAAAATTAGCCGTCAGGGGTATATTTGATACAAATCGAAAACTTTTGGGACAAAATTGAAACAAAATAAAATTTAGGGATATTTTTGAAATTTTTGTCAAACTTTAAAGACAAAAAATATACTTTACCCTATTTATAAATGATTATTTTAGTATTTTAATTTGTAAAATTAGATATTATAAAAACTAATCATGTTATATTTACATAAAAAATAACTACTTGTATATATATATTAAAATAAAAAATACACATTAAAAATAAATTAAACAATACATATATTTATATACGAATATATAATGATTAATAAATAATTTAATTACTAATTTTTATATACACATGATATTTTTATTATAAAAATTATTTTATATATATATATTTACCCCACTATCAAAATTTTCTGGATCCGTCACTGTCCAACCCTACTCTCTCATTTTTCTCTTTTCCTTCATTCTCCAACCAAATCTTTTTTCCTCTTAGAAGCCTAGCTAGTTAGCTAACTAGCCACCTTCAAATAATGCTACACATTGAGGATTACAAAATTATAAAGAGTAATGATAGAGAATTAATTTTTTATTAATATAAATTAATTTTTTAAAATTATTTTATTTATTGTCAAATTATATATTAAATCATAAATTTTTAATTTTTAATTTTAAATTATAAATTATAAATTTTTAAAAAATAAAAACTTTTAAAACTAAAAAAATATTGACAAATATTAACTACTAATAACTAAAATTAGTTCGTTATATTTTTTCAATTATAAAATGTAATTAACTTTTTCAAAATGTTCAAATATATAAATGTCGTATAACCACGGCCCACATACAAAAGCTTTTATATTATTCTTTCCTCGTACTTTTAGAAAATTGCATATGTTTAACAACTTTATAGTTATTATCAACATATATACCATAATAAACAACTTTTCCTTTCCCACCACTCCTAGCTACATCTCCATAAAGAGATCACAAGCACCACAAAGAGTGTTCTTTCTACCCAAGCATCCTCCGATGTGTCGTCGTTTTTCGCCACCTAACTCGACTCTTAGATGAAGAATAAAAGTGGACAATTAATTGAATTCGCTTTTCCAGTGTTTCATCTCAATAACCATGCATCTCTTGCACCACTAGTGCAAAATCATCATCTCTTTGAAACCTCCAATCGCCGCCGGTAGTGCCACCAGATTTTTTTTCCTCTTTGGTATCTTAGATCCATATGCATCCATATTTTTCCCTCCTTCAATTGTTGTTTCATAGATTTTTTCCTATCTTGATATTAGTAGGTTCTTTAAATTTTTGGTATTGGATAAAAAATGGAATGGCACACGAGTAATGTTAGCAAATTAATTTTTTTAGTAAATATTAACTAAACTTTTTAAAGATATTTTGTTTATCTTAAATTATAAATTATAAATAATCTATTTTTAAACCTAAATATTAAAATTAGCTAATCCGTTAATCCTAAATTATAAACCTAAATTGACTATTTTTAAATTTAAATTATAAAGATATTCTTTAATTGACTATTGTTTGCTTAATCCATTGATCCTCGTGGGATCAATACTCACTCACCAGAGTTTATTACTTGGTACGATCCCAGTGCACTTGCAGGTAAGTTGTGGATTATAAATTGGGCGCCACTTAGATAAACATACAAGAAACATCTTTTTTAAAAAACACATTACTTCTACCAATTAATACTCGACATGTAGCATTGATCAAACCAAAACACGGTTCATCTTTAACAGTTTTTTTTTTCTTTTTTATTTGTGGTCATAAACGGTTCATTTTGGGTTTTTTTTCTTCTTCCCGGTCCTCCCCTCTTAGCGCCGCGGTCTCTCACTCTCACGGCCTCATCGCATATTCGCCGTCTCCGCCTGAGGGCTGAGGCAGAATCGTCACCTTCCCTCATCACAGCCTGATAGTCGCCGCCTCCAGCCCCGTCTTCATCGCCATTGCAGCAGCATTTTCGCCGGTCTTTGTCGCAGCTCGTCCGTCAGCCTCTTTGCCATTCGCCGCTCTTCCTTCCGGTAAGTCTTTTGTGATTTTATTTAGTGTGTGTCTTCTGACCTTCATGGAGTGTGGTAATTGAAGACAAAGGAATGCTGATGAAGAAGATTGGAACCATTATTATAGCAAGAATGTTATTAAGGGTGCTAATTAGTTTTAATGATTAATGATGATAATGATGAGATGATTGTGGGTGCTGTTACTGAAGAAGCTCTATTACTTGTGTTGTTTTCAAACAGTTAAGAATGATTAAACAAAATGGCTCAGTGGGTGTGCCTCGTGTGCCATTGTTGAATTTGAAGTACAAAATTAGTGAATTTCTGTGTAAAGTGTAAACAACTAATCTTATGCCATTGTTAGAATGTGAATTTATCATTGTCATGCATATTTGTATCTTGAAGTTTCGTATACGCAATGTAGATATTAAAGAAGAACTTGCAGCAATTCATATAATTTGGTGTTGTCTTGATTCATTTTATTTTGATTATGTTATATTTTCTTTTTTTAGTTGGTTCTTTTAAAAAAGACTAGTACTAATGTTGTTGTTATAATTGATAAAGAGAAGAGAACATATTTATCCTGATTCTTAATACAATTTATTCTGAGTTTCTATTTGATGATGAGCATTGTTAGAACCTTAGAACAAAAAAGAGTTTTTATAGTTCTTCACTTCTTCCCCAGCTAAATGACAAGCTAACACCATGAATGAGAATCATGTATCATTTTGAATTGAACTAATAATGTTACATGCTTCATATGATTCTGTTTTTATATTTCGCAAATGAATCAATCTATATACTAGAGTTTTGATTAAAACTAATGAAAATTGACAGAAAAAGTTCAAATGTATTTGACAAAGATCATACTTTTATTACATGTATGAATTTAATATTTGCTATAAGAGGATAAGCTTCCTCAAGATAATTCATTACAGATAATTTCTACTACAACAATGAATCATGCCTATAATACAGTTGATATTAAATATTTGGCCTATGTTTTGCCAATTTTTTCAATCTTTTGTTATTAATTCATTAAAATACATAGAATGGTGGAATCACGACGGATCTAAATGCCAGTTAATCTCCAATTGAGAGAAGTCAAGTGAGCCTTTCACTCTATTCAAAGCTGCTTGCCTGTGTTGCAGCAATGGATGAGAGGGATCTTCAATCTCTTTGGAGCTGCTGCCACCTTCACTTTTGTAGGGAGATTTTGTTGACAAATCTTTTCATTTGATTCAAAGACACAAGCTATGATGATGAAGGGACACAGTACAAAATACATTAACTGCAAAGTCATGCTGTAAAAGTATAAAGGAGCTAGGTGATTATTTGAGCAAAGACAGCAACAAGGTTCAGTCATGATAATCAATAACAAATTCAATTCAGATGATTTTTAGGAACAAAAAAAAAATTAACTCAGTGATTATTCAGCAAGACAATTACAAATTCAAGGTTCAGTCACTAACAAATTCAACTCAGTGATGACTTTCAGCAACAAAAAGATTTACTTAAGTAATTATTTGAGTAAAAAAATAACAAATTCAAGGTTTAGTTACGATAATCAATAACAAATTCAACCAATTCAGGCATGAGACAGACCCCTTATATTGTATTTGTTGAATGGACTTCTATGCTTTGTTGCCTTTGTACTGTCCCTTAGTGTATTCAGGATACAGAACACATTATTTAAGATAAAGACAATTGATTTCTTGAAAATGTTGACATAATGTTAAAATTAATTGTGTACCAAAATAATAAACTATTAAAAATAAAAATCCATTAGAGCTTAATGGACAGAGCTTCATGTCAACAACCAAAGAACATGCCTGGATAAAGTTCCAAAAAACAATTATCCTGCCTCGTCTACTTTTAGATAGACTCCAAACAGTATGTTAGCTAATCACCAAAATATCTCACCATACATAGTATGCTCACACAATGTTGATTCTACCATTGTAATTCTTTATATAAGAATATACAAGAGTAACAAAATAATATTAAATTTTATGTTTGCAGCAACAACTTTTACAAGCAGTGTTCAGCATCCCCAAGGCATATCTATCTAAATAAACCATTAATCCAACTTCTAAACTGAAGTATACATATGGTCACAACTAATTAGGTTCAATCCAAACACAATGTAAATAGAAAATTCCAGCTCAATAACAAATTCATGTCAGTGATGATTTTCAGCAACAAAAAATCTAGTTCAGTGATATTCTTAGCAACAAAATCAAAGTGCATTGATAAATTACAGCAACAAAATTGAAAAAGAAAGAACAGGAGAATTTGTTGGCGGGAAGGAAGCTGACAGTGAAGAGGAAGTTGATGGCGAGAGCCGAAGCAAGAAGACAACAACGACGATCAGCCCTGGAACCTGTTGCTTCTGCCGCCAGCGGCGACAAGCGCAACAAAGGCAACAAAGGCACGGGATTGAGTGTGAGACAGTGACGAGACAGGGAGCGACAATGATGACCAGTCCCGGGACCTGCTGCTTCTGCTGCCGACGACGACAAGAAAGGCGCGCGAGGGCGACTGAGTGCGAGACGGTGATGACTGACGACGAGATTGAGTGCGACATTGGAGATAGTAGAGAGACCGGAGTCGAGAGAGGGAGAGAGCTTGTGCGAGAGCCACTGAGCCACGATGATAGAGATGAGAGAGCTCAGCTTTAGTGAGAAGGTGATGTTGAGGGAGGAGATGGTGAGGGTGAGGGCCTGAGGGGTGAGGGCTATGGTTTTAAACGACGTCGTTTGCCAAAGTAAAAAAAAATGACCCAGTCTGGGTTATGTAAACCGGTCAGGTTAAATCAAATCTAAAGAATAAATTAACCGGTTTTATAAATACACCACTCAACACATGACACATCGGCATCTTTTAGAAAAAGACGTTTGAGAGGTCTTGATGGGAGTATCCGCCTTATAAATTTTGTACCAAGTTGTTGGTGCCGTTGTCGGGGATTAATTGTGATTAACAAACTACCAGTTTATTGATTACCTAGATTTGACATTTTTTTTGTTTTCTGTTTTCTCTTATAAAAAAATAAAAAAATAAATAAATACATAAAAATTATTTCTTTCTATTCTTTCTTCTTTTCCCTTATTTTTACCACATGATACGTTTGATTCGATTTTGTGTTTTGTGCTAAGGAAAATAATGGAGAAAGATCACATGGGTTACTATTTACACTCAATGGATGATTATATTACTATGGATGGAGGAACTATCCGAATTTTGGTTGAAAAAGTCAAGGCCAAGAAAACTACAGTGGTCCATATTCTATCTATCAAGAAACATCATCTCTCTATTCATACCAAGAACCGTTATCTCCTTATTCATATCAAGAACCATAAGCTCTTGAGCTTGCCATGAAAGAATTAGAGAATACTACTACTCAAAGTTACATACATGAAATGAAAATAAGTGTCAAAAATATAGAAAAACATGTGGAGTAGTTGATTACCAAGCACCTGACAGAGAAACTAGCAAATACCTTTCCAATAGATACAATGCAAGATCCTATGGAAGAAAGAGAGAAAATTAATCAAAGGAGTTCACACTCTAGAGAATTAGAGAACTCTCCACCCTCACGTATGGAAGAAGAGGAAGATGCACAAATAAAGGAGGAAGTCATGCACACTCCATACTTGCAAATTAAATTCCAATAATTAAGGAGAAAATCATACAAGTCCTTTAAACTCCATGCATACAAGCTTTTGGGAAGAAAAATTTGAATGCACCACCCACATTTGAACTAAAGTCTTCTCCTCCAACACTTGAATATGCTTTCTTTAGTCCTAGTGAATCAGAGAATTGTATGGAGGTTGCCTTTTGGTGAGTATCCTTTTTTTCCTCATGTTCACTGAAGTCATTTCTCTTAACCAACTGGAAGAAGAGGAAGAAAATTTAAGAACTAGCCGTCAAGCTAGTGACATTAAAGAAGCGCTTGTTGGGAGGCAACCCAACATTAGGTAATTTCTTTTTATTTTTCTTTTTCTTTGCTTCATGTTGCATATTATTTCATGGATTAAGTTTGGTGTTGCTACACCAACATGATGCTTGCATTTCACTATGTACTTAGCCAAGCCTTTCATTGATTGTGTCAAACTAAGTTTGGTGTTCTTACACCAAGTTTGGTGTTGCCACACTTCACCCATGCAAGGTCCACTCCCCCCCATGATTACATTAGCAACATGTTTATTTTGCTTTATTTTGCCTTTACTATTGGTTTTGTTTTTAATTTTTTTTTTGTTTTATTTAAATGAACTTCCGCCTTGCTTTCTTATTTCCACTAGACAATCATGATTATTCTTATTTCCATCACCACTGTTTTTCTTTGTTTTCTGAGGACAAATAACCATTCTAAGTTTGGTGTTGGAGGTTATGCTCTACATAACCTAAAAGGATGATAAAGAGAAAGATGATGAAGTGGATGGCAATGAGAACTAAGGTTGTTGACTTCTAATCGCTTCCTTCTTTTTTAACTATATGAATATGTTATCTTGTTCTATCTTATATAATGCATTTAGAATTCCTATTAGTCAAGTGTATATCATTACTTGTCCATCACAACCCACAATTATAATTGTGCTTGCTCTTACACGTGGACAAGAATCATGTACCAAGAAAGAACAAAAAGAAAAAGGGATTGATAATAAAGAACATGACAATGTAAGTTTAGAATGCTAAACTAACTAAGAATGTTAAACACGAGCTGAACCAAATTGCTTGAGGCCTTAGTCTAGAGGACTATTATGTGATCTTTACACTTGATAAAGTCTTATAGGAGCAACATGTAATGAAAAAAAAGGGGTTGGAAGAGAAGTCGAAGGCTCTGAGTACCATTGACTAAGGATATTCAAAGAAAAATAAGCTCAAAGAGCATCCTAGTCAAGTACTTGTCGTACTTATGTATCAAACAAAAAAAAAAAACTTGAAAATAAAACATTTAGAGTCATGGCTAGGCTCAAGGTGTAAAGCATCCCCCCCCCCCCAAAAGGAGAAAGTTAAAGGCTCTGAGCACCAATGATGGAGAATGTTAAAAGGACATGGTAAGCTCAAAGAGCTCCCCAATTATGTGTTTTTGTGTCGAGCAAAGCTTGAGACAAAACATTTAGAGTGACGACTAGGCTCAAGGTGCAAAGCACTGAATGAAAATAAACTATGGAAAGAAAGTAAATAAGCTTGCTTCAAGGTGATGATTCAAAGAAGGATTCTATAATCTAATCCGGACAGAGGTCTTGAAAGATTATAACCAATTGTGTTGAATTGTGCATAGGTGAAACGGCTAACTAAACTCATTTGGATTGCAACCATTCACCTTTGTAAGTTAAGGTTGAAAATCTTAATGACTAAGTCATGATTCTTTGCTTGTTTGAGGACAAGTAAGAACTTAAGTTTGGTATTGTGATACATGTGCATCTTAAGCACTTTTCATTAGCATTTCTTATGAAAAAGTTGTGACTTTTGCTTAATAATTATATGATTTTCAAGACTTTTCTATTAGTACTTTGATTTTATTTATTACATTATTCTTGTAGGAAAATGTTAGAAAAAGAGAAACAAAAGAACAATGAGGAATCAATGCAAGAATTAAAGACAAGTGCAAAGAGAATTTGTGGATGTTGTCAACCCTGATCTCTTCATACTCCTGATGCGCGAACATCTTGTACCTATTTTCCATTGGTTTTCTAGTCGTTTTTAGTTATAATTTATTAAGTTTTATACTATTTTAGTGCCAAAATCCTCTTTGGATGCTATTTTGAGTGTTTTAGTGTTTTTATTTATTTCTGGTGAAATTCGAAGCAATTTGGTAAATTTTTGAGTAAAAAGGAGAATACTTGAACCTCTTCTAAGGGTCACAAGAACGCATCTAGAATAAGGATCATACTCCCATTCCATCCAGATTCATAAAATTAAGAACGAAAGTAATCCTTGAAACTGAATCACCTACATTAATTAAAATAGAAAAAGCAATAATCTTAATCCATAGAAATAAACAGAGCTCCTAACCTTAACCAAGGAGGTTTAATGGCTCATGACTTATAAAGAAAGCAAGGGTTCTGAAAGGTGTAATGTGCGAAAAAGTAAACATCTTCGATACCTTAACTGCTTTCTCTTATTGATTTCTCACTAATTCTCTTATTTGCTTTCTTTATTCTTGAATTACTGTTTAATGCTATTTCAAATCATAGAACCAATTTTTCTGTCTGCCTAACTAAACTAATCAGTCAACCATTGTTGCTTAGTCCATCAGTTCTCATGGGATCGACCCTCACTCACCTGAGGTATTACTTGGACGACTTGATTGTGGATATTCTCAAAATCTGCACCAACTCCGAGCATAACTTAAGCTATAGAGGTCCATTTGACATGGTTTTAACGGCATTAGAAAGCCAACTTCCAAAGATTTCCAACAATATATAATAGTCTATACTTTTTCTCGGGCATCACGGCACTAAACGCCATGACATTAGCGTTTAGCGCCAAACCGCATCCACCAGCAATTATTCTTGGGACTCCCGGTGCTAAACGCTACTCCTCCGGCGTTTAGCACCCGACAGGCAGCAAGAAAGTGCAAAAATGCGTAAAACGAGGCACCAAACACCACCAAAGTGGTGCCGAACGCCTACAACATCCCTGGACCTAAGAAATTTTCGTAATTAATGAAATTTGAAGACAACAAGCTTAAATTATAAGAAAGATCACTAGTTAGTCAAAGAGTCATTAAAAAAAGATTTGATTTGATTATATTTGATTTTATTTTGATTTAGTTTGAATTTAAATTCTAGGTTTAGTCTTAGGGATTTTACTATAAAAGGGGACTTCCTTCCTCCCCAAAGACATGCACATCCCTCATATCCATTCTCTCTTCCGTCTTTCATTCTTCATTAGTTTTAGGTTTTACATTAGATTAGAATTTGAAATTTTTTACACTATGGACAACTAATCCTCCATTGTTAAGGTTAGGAGCTATATTTACTTTGATGGATTAATAATTATTTATTCTTCTACTCTTGGTTAATGCTTTGCTTTTTGTTTAATAATTGGTTTCGTTCTTCATTCTAGGGATTAGTGATTACTAGAATATAACTAATTCTACTTAAATTCTATTTGAGTCTTGAAAAAGTTATATCATTAGAATTATAGCTTGAAACTAATTTCTCACAGTTCCTAATTATCTGGACTTAGTGTGGTACGTGACATATAACTGCATTATACTTTGGGGTTCTTAGGGTTGTGTGGTTTATAAATCGGAATTCGAGCTTCACTCTCTAATGCAATTGAGTGATCAAGGGATTGACGGTTGGTTGCATTAGAGGAGATTGGATTGCCTAGATATAGGAATTAATCACTTGGAGTTTGTCATAAACATAATCTTTGCATGATCAAGGTAGTTGACATTAAATATTAATCCGAAAATTTAAATATCTCTGATACCTTAACTATCTTTATTATATTATTTTCTTAACTAATTTTAGTTTGCTTTTATTTAATTCTCTGTTTTTATGTTATTTGTTATTGAAATCCTAAATTTTGATTGTCTGACTAGAATGATCAATTGACTATTATTTGCTTAATCCGTTAATTCTCGTGGGATCGACACTCACCTAAATTTATTACTTGGTACGACCCGGTGCACTTGCCAGTAAATTGTAGATTGTAAATTCTGGACCAAGAGGATCTTCGAATCCAATTCCACACCTTCTTCTTCTTCTATTTTTCTGTTTTGTTTTTCAAAAGAAAAAATAGTTTGTATTTTGAATTTTTTAAGGCACTACTGTTAATATAATGAAATATTCCTGAACTATTAAACCAGTCGTTTTTATTGAATTATACCAACTCATATGTCGATTAATTTGGAAGGTTCATGCAAAAGGAATTTCGTGGCATGTGCAAGATGCAAAAATATGATGGACATGGAACAAAAATATTACAGATGCCTTTATATATAATGGAATAAACTTATCAAATGTATATATGTATGCTATCTACAAATTTGAAAAATGATTTTGCATGATCATGAGTAAGCAAGAACTTTATAGTTCAAGACAAAGCACGTGACTAGATTCTATCCAAATTCAAATAATAAACGAATAAACAAAACTTTTAAATTAAATGACACTGTAAATTATTTTTGGACGAAGAATATTTGAAAATTTTTATGGCCTCCTTCCATGTTTTGCTGAGTCGTCCAACCATTGGGCCCCTCTCCGGGAACATCGGTCTCGACTCAATTGAAATTCAATAAATAAATAAATAATAATTAAATAAACAAAGTCCACTCGTCCCCGTAAAAAGTAATGGATTAATTTTGCTTTATCCTCACAAGATAACATAACTCGATAATCTTTCTTTGGAGGCCAGGGATGGTATAACCAAGTTTCTTCAATTTAAAATTACTTTATTCTCATCTTCTAAGCATATAGTGAATGGAATCAAGGGAACAATTCATCACTTACTTTTTCTACACTACTTGATGCCACCCAGAAACATGTGATCATTAATAATAATGTGTAACATACTAAATGTCGTTAAGAATATTATTATTGTTCCTGATTCTCCACCTTATAACCTCCCTTTTCCCCCTGCAAAATAGCTAAGATGGATCCAAGACTTAGAAATGAGGAGACAACATTAGACGAAATATCATATATTATTAGTCTATGAGTTCATAAATTATGGTGAAATATGGGCAAACAGTTTTAGACATGATAATATATATAACTAAAAAAGATTAGCTCGTCGGCTATTAGATATAGATATGTTTCTGAACATATCTTAGCTAGGTTGGAATCTTTAAAAGTTGAACTTAACTTGAAAGTTTATATAGAAACCCACTTAATAATAATAATAATAATAATAATAATAATAATAATAATATACCAACATACCTATTCAGAATAAAACTCAGTCGGTGAAGATATTAGATTTGCATTTAACGCTTTAAATCTTTAATAAGAAAACATTATTCATTTAAAAAGTTACCATTGGAATTTTTTTCCATTTGCAAAAAAAAGGTTTAATTTTTAAAATATATTACCATTAATTTATTGTTGAAAAATATGACAATTACAAAATTTTTCATTAGTCCAAAGGTTAAGTACGATTTTAGTCCTTTAGAAGCTGAAATTTTTTTTGGGTCTTCGGCCTTTTTTTGCTTATAAAATGGTCCTTAAGATTAACTTAGTTTTAAAATCGTCATTTTTACCAAAATTTTTATTTTTATTATTAAATTATCCCTAATTAAAAAATATATATATATATATATATATATATATATAAATAAAAGAAAAACGGGTTAAAGGGCTGGGGAGCAGGGGAAGGGTTAATCACGCTGGGGCGAGGTGGGTTTTTCATGGAAGAAGAGGGGAAAGGGAAGGTGGGGAAGGGAATTCGCCGCCGCTGCTCCTCGCCGACACCGCTACTCTTCGTCGTTCGATCGCTGGATCTCGATGCTACTCCTTGGCGTTGACGCCAGCAGATTTGCGACGGTGGACGTCGCTCGCAGCTTGCCGTTTCTGCTTTTTCTCCTCGCTCGGTCGCCGGTCGTCGCTGCTCCTCACCAGTCGCCACTGCTTTCGATCAGGTTTGTTGTCTTCTTGATCCACTTGGCAACCATTCCTATCGTTGGAACTGGGATTAACCCAGCAAGGAGCCTTGGTGCTGCCATCATCTTCAACAGAGACCATGCATGGAATGATCAAGTATGTCTTTTTTGTTTTTGGCTTTTTTTTTTTCACTCATTTCTTTCTAAATTTCATATGTCCTTTTCTTCATTGCATTAAATTTTTTGGGTTGAGCCTTTCATTGAAGCTGCTCTTGCTGCCGTGTACCACCAGATAGTCATCCGAGCTATTTCTTTCAAGTCAAGGCCTTAATTTATCATCATCATTTCATATGTTTGCTCCTCTCTTTGAATGTTTGATATCGTGTGTGTAAATTGATGGAGAATTCTTTCGTGCTACCATACTTTGTGTTTATTAAACTTTGATCTTTGTGTTTCTGCTTCTGTTTATGCTTCTGTTTCACTCTGATTCTGATTCTGTTTAAATTTCTAATTACATTGATTTTGTTTCTGATTTTAGTATTGTTGCTGCTGGTGTTGTTGTTGTTCTTCTACTTCTGGTTGTTGTTGTTTCATTGTTGCTTCTGCTTTGCTTCTGGTTGATTTTGGGGAAGAAGGGGAAGGAGAAGGGGAAAGGGAAGAGTATTTTAGTTCGAAGGACAATTTTAAAATGAGGAGTGCTAGGGGGCCAGCAACTTTTGTGATTTATAGCCATCAAATAGCTATCAATGATGATTTTAATGGTGTGAGATTGGTGTGAGATTTCATCCAATGGCTCACTTTTCTTTGTTAGTTACATGCTGGCCAGAATTTGAAAAAGTTGCTGACCCTCTAGACTTTTCCTTTTAAAATTAAGTTAAATCTTAAGGACCATTTTGTAGGCAAAAAAAGTTGAAGACAAAAAAATTTTTCAACCCCTATTTTACGAACTAAAATCGTACTTAACCCTTAGTACAATGACTCGATGATTAATCCAATGATAAGTTTATATTATGTTAAAAGTCAGAGTGTACGTGCAACCATCATGTGTCAATCAAAATAGAGATTGAATCAAAAAAGTAAGCAAAGAGGAGAGAATTGAGAGTAGAAAGAATGTATGAGTGACAACAAACCAACACTACAACGATTCTTATCTATGGCAACATATAATCTAAACATTGCTTAAAAAATATTGTCTAAAATAATTAAAAATAACTCTTAATATTTGTTATAAGAAAATAAAATTGTTGCAACTTTTTTTAATTAATATGTTATAAGTATTTTTTTAGTCAATTAAAAAACATATAAAAAATATTACTTTAATAAATCAAATAGACAACATTTACTATATTTATATATTATATTTTATGAAAGTTGCATTGCTTTTAAATTTTTAATAAACATCAATTTATAAATATTACCTAAATTAAATTAATATCTTTTTTTTTAAATTATAATATTCTCTCCAAATATTTTAACAAAAATATAATTATTGTTTCTCTTCTTAACTAGAAAAATAATCCCAACCCTTCATTCATCAGAATGTCTCGAAACTCCAACCTCTATTCAAAACACAAAACGTCAAAACCTTTTGCCGAATAAAGTTCAATTCACTATTCAAAACACAAAACCCCAACCTCTGTTTTTTGGAACACAAACACAAAAGCCTTAATCCCTACCCATTATTTGAAATGTCTCAAATTCGATGAGCTTCTTCATTAACGCGCATTCCTCTCTGCTTGTTCATCATTGTTTGCATTTTGAGCTTCTTTAATTTTAAACTTCGATCCTCTCTGCTTGCATTTGTTTATCATTACAAGTACCTATGATTCTGCCACTTTTTTTTTCTTTTTATTTTCGCGTTTTAAATCCTAATTTTAATAATGTTGTTGTTACTATTATAGTATTTTTTGTGGTATTTCATCGCCATCACCATGTTCGATTATCAGTGCTCGCGTTTATGCTCGCGCATTGAGCTTTTCTAGGTTTGAGATTTTCGTGTTCGATCAACACTGCTCGTTGTTCATCTCTAATCTCTTCCAATTTTTCGACGTTCTTCTACTAGTGTTCATCACCGTTGCTCATTGTTCTGCAGCTGCCTCTATTTTTCTTTTCTATTTTTGTGTTTTGAATCCTAATTTTTGGCTATATAAAAACTGTTGCTGTGCGCATTAGTGTTGAGCAATGTTCTGAAAACTGGACCAATTATCAAATCGTTTTAGTTATTGGTTTACTGGTTTATTGGTCTAACCGGTTCAATTATAGTTTAATCGAAAAAATTATTTTATAATAAAATAATAAATAAATTATAAATAAACACCCTAGTTGTAAAATTCCAAAATTAATAAATGATTAACTAATAAATTAATTATTATTTAAAGAAATTAGAAAATTAAACGTTATAGTTTAATGGATAGAAATAATTAAAGTATAAATTTTAACACTAATTCTAAATATTTTAACCCAAAATTAGGTCGTAGAGCCGAACCGATTGGATCGGGTCCATATTGGACCTAAGGACCAGCATATAACTTAACAACACAACCACTTCTTCCCTTCATTCATCACATGTCACGTTGAAATTGGGAAAGGGGATAGCAATCAAGAACTCAAACCCTTGCTTCAATTTCAATTTCACTAATCTTCCAATCTGGAGCTCTGATTGACGAGTCGTCAGCGACCATGCGTTCATCTCGAAATTCTCTACAAAATTTACCGAATAATTTGTTAAGAAAATCACATTTTTTCACGCAACCTTTCCCTTTTCAGTTTCGGAAATCTTAGGTTTTGGTATTGAGAAATTGAATGATTTTGATGGTTTAAGTGAACTCTAGCAGTGGGTAATCACTAGATTTTGCCCGTTTGACTCGTGGGATTAGAACACTCGTTAATGTGTGACCCCATAGGTTCAATACTATGCGGGTAGTAAATTAGTCTTACTAAATTTACTAATCAAGGTTGGCATCTAGCAACACTCATTGACAACCCAAAAGTATGAAGTAATGATATTTTTACTAAGAACCCAAGATGAACAAAAAATATAACTCTTTCCATCTTTTCAACTCTTAGCTAACTTTTAGAGTATGGTTTGATTGTTAAACTCTAACTTGTTACCATTATTATAATGAATTATGAATAACTTAAGAAACTCATTTCTTAATTTATTCAAACCCTTTAGCCAAGGCATTATTTATTTCATTTTATAATCGTAGAACTCAAACTCATTACCATAGTTGATGGATTCCATATTGACTAATCATTAATTCTACAAGTATTTAAATCATACCCAATGTCCATTCAACTAGCACCGTAAGGTATTAGGTGTCCTGAATCAAAGTATAATAAATACATTGTCAATTACTATGATAGTCGCAGGTCAAAGGAAAATTCTAATATTATGTTCATCATAAAAATATCTTATTGACAAATATACGGTAATTATAACCATTAGAAATTCTCAAGGTGAGTCAGTTTAATAGTCGTGTATATATATATATATATATATATATATATATATATATATATATATATATATATATAGATATATATATATACTCGAATCACTAATGTCCCAAATTTAGTGATTCTATGATTAAAAACAATTTAAATTAAAAGTACTCAAAAAACGTATATCTCATTATTACGATTCCTATCATAATTATTCATTTCTAATTTTAATTAAGGATACTATCATAAATTATAAAAATTTATTCTTATAATAATAATAATAATAATAATAATAATAATAATAATAATAATAATAATAATAATTTATGATAGTATTTTATTAAACATACACACTTATCTCCAACACTAATTTCATTCTCTGCAAAACCCACAACACTTATTTCTATCTTTTCACTCTTCGAATTTTACTACCGCGCACACTCAACTACCTCTCTTTCTTCTTCCGTCACCATCCTTTCCCTAGGTAACAACATTTATCAATAAGATTCAAAATCATGTGTCTAATAGTGGGTGTTAAGCTTAGTTTGATTTTGGGTTACACTATGATGACAAACATTCAATTGGGTTGAAAGCCCAATAGTGTTTAATATGTGCTTTATTGTGGCAGGCCCAAGTATACTAGCTTATGATGCATCAGCCCATCAAAGCAAATAGAAAAGCAGCTCACATTGTTCCTTAGTGCAGTAACCAAGTCCAACAATTCCTCTTAGCACCATTCAGCAACATAAAATGATTATATTTGCTAAAAGCAATATGAGGACAGCTGTATCATGCAAGGACAGGTGTGGGTCTGTAAAAGAAAGAAAGGACACTAGACAACCACTAACTCAAGGACATCAGCTGAACATACTAGGATCGTGGTTGAGCAAAACAAAAACGAGCAAAGAGCACAGAGCAGCAGCAGCTAGGAAATGGAGCAGAATGAAAAAGAAGAGCATGCCAAGGAAGAAAGAAACACCAAGGACAGCAGAGGTAGTGGTCGAGCTCCTCGGACAGCAGAGGTGGTGGAGCAAGATGAAGAAAGGACTGCATGCCATCAAGGACAGCTCCAACGAGCAGCTGGCACAAGGAAATGGAAGAGGCAGAAATTCTAGGCAAGCTGGAGATATATAAGAAGACTCATTCCATCATTTCAAGTGAAGGAAGAGAGCACACACATTCAGAGCACCATCTCTAACACAAAGCTGGAATCTCTTTCTTCTACTCAAGCTTAATTCTGATTTTATGTTATGGCTGTCTTGCGTTATTTTCTGTTTTGAAAAAGGTATTTATGTGAGATTCAAAAGCCAAGAGAGAAAAGGCAAGAGTGATGCAAAATAGCCACTATTTTTCTGATGTAATTTGGGTTTATGAACTAGGATTAGTTCCCCTTGCCAAGTTGGGTTAGCACTTGGTGAGAATTGAATCTGTGTAGATTTCCCTTCCAAGTTGGGTTAGCACTTAGGGGTTGCTAAGCTTTGGTGAAGAAAGCTTAGGGGTAGATACTAGTTGAATTAAGGAGTAATTCAATAAGTATTGGTGTATGTAATCTGAGGATTATAGTAAAAATTCCACCATGGTTTGTGGTGGAGACTGGACGTAAGATTCATGGTACTGAGAATCTGAACCAGGATACATGCTGGCCCCTTTCTCTTCTTCTCTGCTCTTTTAATATTCTGCGTATGAGATTATTTCAAATAATCTCCTGCAACTTAAGCTTCCACTGCAACAGAGTTTGAAACTCTAAATTTTAAGCTAACTTGATTCAACCCCCCCTTCTCAAGTTCATCTAGAACCATCAATTGGTATCAGGAGTAAGGTCTCAAGGAGTCAAACTTCACAGCTTGGAGCAAAGATCCATGGCCAATAACATGAATCCCAACATCGTGGCTTTCACTCTCACTGAAGGGCAGTCCAATAATAGACCTCCCTACTTCAATGGCAGCAACTACTCTTATTGGAAAGAGAGAATGAGAATCTTCGTGTAGTCGATCGACTACAACATCTGGAAGATCATTCTCAACGGTCCAGACGCTCCCACCAAACAAAATGCTGATGGAGAAGTTGTGGCAAAGGAGGACAACGAATGGACAGATGAAGAAAAGAAGAAGGTTGAACTCAATGCCAAGGCAATCAACCTGATGCACTGCACAATCAGTTTTGAAGAATTCAGAAAAGTGTCAAGGTGCAAAACGGCTAAAGAAATCTGGGATAAGCTCAGACTCACTCATGAAGGCACTAAGCAAGTGAGGGAAACCAGAATTGACATGCTGATGAAGGAGTATGAAATGTTCAGTATGAAGGAGGATGAGAGCATCGATCAAATGTTCGAAAGGTTCTCAATAATCATCAACAATCTGGACGCCATGGGAAGAAACTACTCTGAAGAAACCTTAGTAAGAAAGATTCTGAGAAGTCTTACTAAGAAGTGGGAAGTGAAAAGCACAGCCATCTCTGAAAGGAATGATTTGATCAAAATCACCTATGATGAGCTGAGAGGCAAGCTGCTGGCTTATGAAACCACTCACATGTCTCAAGACAAAGATGACAAAAAGAAAAGTGTAGCACTAAAATCAAGAATGACAGCCCAAGGAGAAGAATCTGATGACAGCTTCTCAGATGAAGAAATGGTGCTCTTTGCAAGAAAAATGAGAAGACTACTGAGATACAAAAACAAAGGCAAAGGAAGCTCTTCATCCAAAGATGTCAAGAAAGATCAAGTCAAGTTCACATGCCATCACTGCAAGGAACCTGGTCACTTCAAGTCAGATTGCCCTCAACTTAAAAAAGGCAAAAAATCAAAGAAAGACAAAAAGAAGGTGATGATGGCAACATGGGAAGACTTGGAGAACGACACTAGCTCAGAGAGCTCAGATCAAGAAGCTCAACTATGTCTGATGGCAGATCATGATGATGAAGATGAGGTAGATCTCTCTGACTTATCTATTGATGAATTGCACTACATTATCAAAGACATTTCTGTGAACTCTAAGAAACTCTCGGATAAGTATGCTAAATGTAAGAAAGAAAATGAGGCTCTGAGGACAGAAAATGACCTTCTTTTGAAAAAGGTTAAGGCAAATGAAACTAGCAATGAAAAGTTTTTAAAAGAAGAAAACATTGCCTTACGAGCTGAATTAGAAAAATTCAAACTCAAGCATGAAGTTACTGCTTCCACTGATTTGATTTCTGAAAACAAAAAGCTGAATGAACAAATAAAAAATTTGAATGAAGACTTAGCAAAGTTTGTTCAAGGTTCTCAAAATCTGAACAAACTACTTGCTAGTCAAAGGTTTGGATCTGAAAAATCTGGACTTGGATTCATAGAGGAAAACAAGGCTGTTTTCAAACAAAATTTTAAAAAATCTGAAGCCTCCTCTTCCAAGCTTTTCAAACCAAAAGGATTCAGCAAACCTCAAAAATCAGTAAGTAAGAATCATTGCTACAAGTGCAATAGAAATGGTCATGATCCTCCTCAATGTTTCATCTTTCTTAAGTCTTTTGGTAATGATAGTAAATTATATAAAGTTGTTCATGATTATAATGCTCTTGGGCAACCAAGAAGATTTCACATCAAAGGATCCAAATGGATTTGGATACCTAAGGTTAGTTGAAGAACATGCAGGTTTGCCTTGCATCCAAGAAGAAAATGGACATGTGGTATCTTGATAGTGGATGTTCAAGGCATATGACCGGAAGGGATACTTTCTTCATTAAACTCAACAAGTATAATGGAGGATTTGTCACTTTTGGAGATAATAGTAAAGGTAACATAATTGCCATTGGTAAGGTTGGCAAAGATTTTTCAACTTGCATTGATAGTGTCTTTTTAGTTGATGGGTTAAAGCATAATCTATTGAGCATAAGTCAATTGTGTGATCTTGGATATGCTGTAACCTTTAGAAAATCTGATTGTAGAGTCATGAATGAGAAAATAGGGGCTGTTTTATTTGTTGCCAAAAGAAGTGACAATGTTTATGGTATCACTCTAGATGATCTAAAGTTCAAAATGTAACTTGTTTCTCTTCAATGGAATCTGAAAAATGGATGTGGCATAAGAGGTTAGGACATGCTAGCATGTTCCAAATCTCCAAGCTTGTAAAAAGAGGCTTAGTTAGAGGTCTTCCTAATATAAAATTTGATAAGGACATCATTTGTGATGCTTGTCAAATGGGTAAATAAATTAAAACCTCTTTCAAACCCAAGGAAGATGTCTCTACTAAGAAACCATTGGAGTTGTTGCATCTTGATCTGTTTGGACCTACTAGAACTCAAAGTCTTGGAGGAAAGAGTTATGGCACGGTAATTGTGGATGACTATACTAGATTTGGCTGGGTGTTCTTTCTTGCTCATAAACATGAGGCCTTTTCTGTTTTTGAAAAATTCAGCAAAAAGATTTAAAATGAAAAAGGTTCAAAAATTATTTCAATAAGAAGTGATCATGGTAAAGAATTTGAAAATCAATACTTTGAATCTTTTTTTGATGAACAAGGCATATCACATAACTTCTCTTGTCCAAGAACACCTCAACAAAATGGTGTTGTTGAGAGAAGAAATAGAAGTTTACAAGAAATGGCTAGAGCCATGTTATGTGAATATGAAATCCCTAAGTTAAACTTATGGGCTGAAGCTGTGAACACAACTTGCTATGTTTTAAATAGAACCATCATTAGGAAGTTTTTGAAGAAAACCCCATATGAACTTTGGAAAGGGCATCCTCCTAATCTTAGTTATTTTCATGTGTTTGGCTGCAAGTGTTTCATCTTGAACATCAAAGAAAATTTAGGAAAATTTGATCCCAAAACACATGAAGGAATTTTTCTTGGTTATTCCACTAATAGCAAGGCCTATATAGTTTATAACAAGAACTCCAAAACTGTTGAGGAAACCATGCATGTCACATTCTATGAATCTAACTCTGTTCCTAGTGTTTTCATTGATGATAGTCTAGGTTTTGAAGTTGAAGTACCTAAGAACAGTGAACCAGTTCCACAAAATCCAAGTTCTCATGAAGCTGCACCTGCTAGCAACGAAAATCCTAATTCTGCAGGAGACAATTTGAAATTATCTCCTGTTTCTGCAGAAAATACTGATGCAAAGGCCATTGTTGACCAAGAGGAATCTGAATCCTCAAACCAGTCAAGAAGACCAAGAGAATGGAGGTTTCTGAAAAACTATCCTGAGGAGTTCATAATAGGAAATCCATCCACTGGTAGGACTACTCGTTCATCTTTGAAAAGAGCCGAATCCAACAACATTGCTCTTTTATCAAAGATTGAACCTCAGAACATTCAAGAAGCTCTTGCTGATCCTTCATGGGTATTAGCTATGAAGGAGAATTCCAGCAATTTGAGAAGAATCAGGTCTGGTCATTGGTGCCTTATCCAAATGGAAAGAAAGTCACTGGCACTAAATGGATTTTCAGAAACAAATTGGGTGAAGATGGATCCATAGTCCGAAACAAAGCTAGATTGGTTGCTCAAGGATATGATCAAGAGGAAGGGATCGACTTCGATGAGTTCTTTGTGCCTGTAGCTAGAATGGAAGCCATCAGATTGCTACTTGCTTATGCAGCTCATTGTGGTTTCAAGCTATTCCAAATGGACGTAAAGTGTGCTTTTCTCAATGGCATAATAGATAGAGAGGTTTATGTGGCTCAACCACCTGGGTTTGAAAACAAATCTTTTCCTAACCATGTTTTCAAACTAGCTAAGGCCTTATATGGCTTGAGACAAGCTCCTAGAGCTTGGTATGAGAGGCTTAGCTCATTTTTGTTGAAAAATAATTTTCAAAGAGGAGCCACTGACACCACTTTATTTATTAGGAACTATCATGATCATTTTATTCTTGTGCAAGTTTATGTTGATGATATTATATTTGGTTCGGCTAATGAGGATTTGTGTGCAGATTTTGCTAAGCTTATGACCAATGAATTTGATATGAGCATGATGGGAGAACTCAATTTCTTCCTAGGCTTGCAAATCAAGCAAACTGCTGAAGGCATATTCATACATCAAGAAAAATATGCAAAGGAACTTGTCAAGAAGTTTGGGCTGGACTGTGCTAAGCCTATGGGAACCCCCATGCATCCTAAATCAAGCTTGATAAGGATGAACATGGTAGAGATGTTGATGAGACACGTTACAGAGGGATGATTGGATCCCTAATGTATCTAACCTCCTCAAGGCCTGATATCATTCAAAGTGTTAGAGTTTGCTCAAGGTTTCAATCAAAGCCTAAGGAGTCACATCTCTCTGCTGTCAAGAGGATCATCCGATATGTACTTGGTACCACTAATTATGGGTTATGGTTTCCTAAGACTGATTCTTTTAAATTAGTGGGTTTCTGTGATGCAGATTTTGCTGGGGATAGAATTGATAGAAGAAGCACAAGTGGCATGTACTGCTTTCTTGGGAAATCTCTCATTGTTTGGTCTAGCAAAAAGTAAGCTACAGTAGCACTTTCAACAGCCGAAGCTGAGTATATTGTAGCCTCCTCTTGTTGTTCTCAATTATTATGGCTGAAAACTCAACTAGCTGACTATAAATTGAATGTCTCAAATATTCTATTATTTTGTGACAACATGAGTGCTATTAATATTTCCAAAAACCCTGTTTTGCACTCAAGAACAAAACACATTGAAGTTCGTTTTCATTCTATAAGAGAACATGTGCAAAATAGAAATTTAGATATTCAGTTTGTTAATTCTGAAGGTCAGCTAGCTGATATATTCAACCATTGATAGAGGAGAGGTTCTGCAAGTTGAGAACTGAACTGGGCATTCTTACTTCATCCTTGTTCTCTTAATGATTCTGATCATGAGATTTTTTTGTTTTATCTCATAAATCGCGGTGAGATTTTTTTTTTAGGCAGATGATGAGCAGACTTCTTTAAATCACCATGAAGCCAATGGATTCAAATCTGAACACAATACATGATGGACGTCTAGTGCTAAAGCAGTCTTTGCACCCATGAGCTTTTTCTTTATGGAACACTTTGGGGCTTTTTCAATTTTCACTGAAAGTGGGCTTTCTATTTTTTTGGGCTTAAATTCAATCTCTAAGTTTTTGAGACAACTGGACTCACTTCGTTATTTTTTTGTCAGTCTCAAAATTTTTGTCATTTGCACTGTGCTTTAATTGGGTCTCACTTCATTTGCATCCTTTTATTAAATTTCCTCTTTGTTTGCATTTTGTCCTTATTTCAAACGTACAAAAGTTACAGCTGTTACTTTTAAAACGTTTTCAAAGATGGAATTTTTATCTTTTCAAGGTGCAACCTTTACACTTCTCTAAGTTTATAATAACTTCCCACTGCATGCATCCATTCACACCACACTCTCCACTCTCCACTCTTTCATCTTCTCCGAACCAGTGCTCTATAAAATGGCACGAAAGAAAAGAGCAGTTCGCAGAGGTTCACATAGTGGCTACCATCGTTCTGACCATACACACTCTTCTCCCTCTCAATCACCTACTCATTCTTCACCTCCTTCACCACCAAACCCTTCTCCTAACATGGCCCGCACTAAGACCACTGCTCGTCGCCCTGGAGTTGCTCCTCGCCCTACGCCTCCTCCTCCTCAACCAAACATCTCTCAGCCTAGTTCTTCCAAACCCAGCTCTTCCAGAGGAAAGAGGCCTCTTCACGAAGATGAAGAGACTCGCCCTACTCAGGATTGCCATACTCGCGGTACAGTCATTGCCTTTGATCTTCGTCCTGTTGCTGAACCTAGACTCTCCAATCCTATTGCTTACAAGTCTTTTTATGCTGATTTTCCTGATGAGTCGTTTGATCGTCGCCGTTTTCAATCTCTCATGAACTACCTGTTTTTCTGCAAAGATGTTTACAAGCGTACTTTTTGTCCCTCTAAGCTTGTCAATCTAGACAAACTCCGTAGGAAAGGTCTGAACTTTACTCCATTGTTTGCATATCAAGGTTGGACATCCATACTGTCCATCAAAGAGAAAATTTACCCTGATTTGATAAAACAGTTCTATAGCAACATGTCCTACAAAGAAGGGAGAATCGCCTCTTTTGTTAAAGGCAAAGTGATTATTCTTGACAAATATCACCTAGGCAATGCCCTAGATTACCAGGATCGAGGCCCTGATGTCTACACCTCTGGTAAGTGGGACGAAACGCTCAGTGTTTCATACTTTGATGCCCTAAGCACTGTCTGTATCAATATCCCTCTCTTAGAAGGTAACACTCCTACTCATAAGTCTCTTGGTCCAGTCTGTGCCCAGCTGTACCGGATTGTAAACCATGTCATGTTACCTCAGAGCGGCTCTTTTCAACGTGTATCATTCTGTGACACTCTGGTTTTGTATGCACTGCTTTCAAAAATTCCCATCTCTTTTGCATATTTACTTGTAAGGCATATGTATGCTTGTGTCAGTACCAAAAATGCATTACCATATGGCATGTTTCTTACAAAAAATTTTCAATATTACAATGTTGATTTTGGGGCTGAAATTGCAAAAAACTGTAACTCATATATCAAAGGAGGTGGTGCAGTAAAGAAAACAGCTCCTAGGCATCGCCGAACTGATAACAGCACTGATGTTCCCTCTGTTGATGAGGATCCTCTGATCCCCCCTTCCACCTCCACTACAATCAAGGTCATGACACGCATTCTGAAGAATGTGCTTGAAGAATTCATCAATCTGACTGACCTTCTTCTCCATCATGGTGCTGAGCGCAAAAGGAACCAAGTTTTGGAGGAAAATGCTCTCAAGAAGACCAAGGGAATGATTCGCATTCTGAGAGACTTTGTGGAGGATGTTGAGGTTGGCCTCACCACATCTGACAATGAGGGGGAGGACGATGGAACCTCTGATGAATCCAACTCTGATGCCTAGCTCTTGTTATCTCATATGCGAATATGACTTGTTTTCATTTTGAACTTGTTTATTTTACTTTCTTTTGGATGACTGTAACAGACTTAAACCACTCTGCTACTTGGACTATATGCACTAGCCACTAATAAATTTTGTGCAGGTTTTTTCTTTTCCCCCTTGATGACAAAAGGGAGAGAAAAGAAAAGGAATGTTAGTTTTGGCTTAGGGATTAATAGTAATAGTTAAGAACAATGTTTGAAAATATTGGTCTTGGCTATTTTTTAGTTTTGTTCAGGAAAAGATGTAAGCCATGATCAAGGGGGAGTAATGCTAGCATTCAAGGGGAGCAACTCTCAATCCGAATGTCACCAAAGGGAAGTGTTCTTAACTCATTTAAATTTTTCTTTAATTTCCCTATTTTATCATGTTTGTCATCAATGAGGAGATTGTTAAGCCTAGTTTGATTTTGGGTTACACTATGATGACAAACATTCAATTGGGTTGAAAGCCCAATAGTGTTTAATATGTGCTTTATTGTGGCAGGCCCAAGTATACTAGCTTATGATGCATCAGCCCATCAAAGCAAATAGAAAAGCAGCTCACATTGTTCCTTAGTGCAGTAACCAAGTCCAACAATTCCTCTTAGCACCATTCAGTAACATAAAATGATTATATTTGCTAAAAGCAATATGAGGACAGCTGTATCATGCAAGGACAGGTGTGGGTCTGTAAAAGAAAGAAAGGACACTAGACAACCACTAACCCAAGGACATCAGCTGAGCATACTAGGATCATGGTTGAGCAAAACAAAAACGAGCAAAGAGCACAGAGCAACAGCAGCTAGGAAATGGAGCAGAATGAAAAAGAAGAGCATGCCAAGGAAGAAAGAAACACCAAGGACAGCAGAGGTAGTGGTCGAGCTCCTCGGACAGCAGAGGTGGTGGAGCAAGATGAAGAAAGGACTGCATGCCATCAAGGACAGCTCCAACGAGCAGCTGGCACAAGGAAATGGAAGAGGCAGAAATTCTAGGCAAGCTGGAGATATATAAGAAGACTCATTCCATCATTTCAAGTGAAGGAAGAGAGCACACACATTCAGAGCACCATCTCTAACACAAAGCTGGAATCTCTTTCTTCTACGCAAGCTTAATTCTGATTTTATGTTATGGCTGTCTTGCGTTATTTTCTGTTTTGAAAAAGGCATTTATGTGAGATTCAAAAGCCAAGAGAGAAAAGGCAAGAGTGATGCAAAATAGCCACTGTTTTTCTGATGTAATTTGGGTTTATGAACTAGGATTAATTTTCCTTGCCAAGTTGGGTTAGCACTTGGTGAGAATTGAATCTGTGTAGATTCCCCTTCCAAGTTGGGTTAGCACTTAGGGGTTGCTAAGCTTTGGTGAAGAAAGCTTAGGGGTAGATACTAGTTGAATTAGGGAGTAATTCAATAAGTATTGGTGTATGTAATTTGAGGATTATACTGAAAATTCCACCATGGTTTGTGGTGGAGACTGGACGTAGGATTCATGGTACTGAGAATCCGAACCAGGATACATGCTGGCCCCTTTCTCTTCTTCTCTGCTCTTTTAATGTTCTGCGTATGAGATAATTTCAAATAATCTCCTACAACTTAAGCTTCCACTGCAACAGAGTTTGAAACTCTAAATTTTAAGCTAACTTGATTCAATCCCCTTCTCAAGTTCATCTAGAACCATCAGTGGGTTTTGGTGTTTCTAGGAATAGATCGAAAAAAATTAAAAGAAATGTTTAATGTGGTTATGGTGTATTAAAATAAGATTCAACATGCCATCATTTAACTATACACGTAACTAGCACATTAATAATGTCTCCTTGATATATAGCTATGTATCTAAAACCTTAAAACCTAGCTAGTTATCATTGTTATGGTTTGAGAAGTGTCATGCGCAATTTATTACTATTATTTTCAGTTTGTTTAAATTGAGGTTTGTTGTCATGCATATCCTTTCAAATGAGTACTCTAGAAATATTTGTAGTTAGTTGAAAATAGATTTTGGGTTATGTACATGGCATGGAGGCATAAACATATATGTGTAGCTGTATTAGTAGGCCCTTCTCTGCTGAGGCAGTGGTCTTGGTCTATATTACATTATTATATATGTGACCGCCGTTGCCCGTTGACTTTGTATAATATTATACTGCAATAAAAGAAGAACATGGAATCATTGTTTATAGGCGAGTTTTATGATGACCAAGATTGTCATGCTTAAAAGTGACTATGTTTTAACCGGTAAATTAGTGAATGGTATGTGACATATCTATTCAAGTATTAAAAGTTTTTAATGTTAGTATTAAAAAAGATTAAATATAATTAAGTACGATAATTTGCTAAGTTTTACGGCACTAACAGTATAGTTATTTTAAATCCAAAAAATTGATTATTTCATGTGAATTTTAGATTGTATAGACAAAAACCATATCAAAATAAAATATCTCTTAAAAATAATAAAAAAAAAGAAAAAAACACGAAAGCAATTTTTTTTGTTATCTGGCCAGTATTGCATCTGAGTTCGTGAAAGAGCGCATAAAGATTGATGAAAAGAGTTTTGGTGTATTGAAAGTAGAAGCATACTACTGCCGGCGAAATTCTGAGCGTCAAAGGAGGGATTTTTTTCAGAAATAAAATAAAAAAAATTCATATTTTTTTAAATATTATTTTTAAATTTTAATTTTTTAAATATGATTTTTTTCTTGTTTAGAACAAGTTCGTCATACTCCAACGAACTCTATAAAAATTATAGAGTTCGCTTTATCCCGGCAAACTCCTTCAACTTTTTTTTGAGAACCACGTTTTTAATCTATTTTAATCCATTATCATTATCTCCAAATAGTATATAGATCTATAAACAGGATATAGGAGTACACAAAAATATACGGACAACAAGCATGGCTTCTTCAAAAAAATTTTTAATTATAAATTAAAAAAAATTAGTCATATTTAACAATAGCTTGTTAAATATGACTTATTTTTTTTAATTAATTTTTTTTAAAAATAAAATACGACTTATAATTAAAAAATTTCTTGTTAAATATGACTCATTCCTATGTACCTGGCTTGTTAAATATGACTTATTTTTTTTAATTAATTTTTTTAAAATAAAATAGGACTTATAATTAAAAAATTTCTTGTTAAATATGGCGTATTCCTGTGTATCTGTATATTTCTGGAGACGATGATAATGGTTGCCATTGTTAAATATGGCTTTTTTTAATTTATAATTAAAAATATCTTTGAAGAAGTCATGCTTGTTGTCTGCGTATGTATTTTTCTGTACTCCCATATACTGTTTGTATATCTATATACTATTTGGAGATGATTATAATGGATTAGAATGGATTAAAAACATGGGATTCAAAAAAAGTTGAAGGGAGTTAGCGGGGTCAGGGCGAACTCTATAATTTTTATAGAGTTTGTCGGGGTGCGGCAAACTTGCTCTAAAAAAAATCGTATTTGGGGAATTAAAGTTTAAAAATGGTGTTTGGAGAAATATTAAATTTTTTTATTTTATTTCAAAAAAAATCCTACCAAAGGAGAGACAGAATCATCCAATGGTGAGACCCAGAACAAGCAATCTAGCATTCTTCTCTTCCAATCAACAGAGAAGAACGGAAAAGGAAGTATTGGTGCAGGCGAAGAGTAACCCGTTTCTATGGCAGCAGTGTTCAATGGCTCACCAACATTCTACTCTATTCCGTCATCCAGCAGCGCACGTTATTGGTAGAGGAAACGCCTCACTAAGAAGAAGTGTTCTTAGTTATCTTGATTAGGATTAGGAACGATTGAGTGAGATAAAAGGGAGGAAGTTAGTGGAATTATCCCTATCCATAACCCCAAAAAATATTTTTTGTTTTTTTTTTAAATCTAGTAAGTTAAAATACGTAAATCACTATAAAAAAAAATATCGAACTAGTTGTTTCCATGGTTCTAAAAACCGGACCGAACCGGCTAGTTCAACTAGAAAAACTGGAACCGGTTACCTAGCCAGTCCGGGTAACGTGGAAAACCGTCTGGCAAAAAACCGATGGAAAAATCGGTCGAACCGGCAATTAACCGACGAACCGGAAGAACTGTCCGGTTTTTTGGCGGTTTAGTGGTTTGCAACTTCACTAGCCAAACGACGTTGTTTTGGCTTTAAAAAAAAAAAAAAAGAAAGGCGTACGCGAAAGTCCCAAGCTCCTGACCTAACCCACTATGCCAATTGCCACAGCACTAACCCTAATCTCCCATTCTCCCCTTTCTTCCCCTCTCCAAGTGCATTCGGCGCCAGCCTCCATTCACCCACGAAGGCCACGAGTGCCACCCACAGCAGCCGCGACCACCACCGGCCGAGCCCGCCTCCTCGTCGCCGAACGTCACCTAGCCCGCCTCCTCATTCGCCACCCACAACCATCCACAGCAGCCGCGACCACCACCGACCGAGCCCGCCTCCTCGTCGCCGAAAGTCACCTAGCCCGCCTCCTCATTCGCCACCCACAACCATCCACAACAGCCGCGACCACCACCGGCCGAGCCCGCCTCCTCGTCGCCGAACGTCACCTAGCCCGCCTCCTCATTCGCCACCCACAACCATCCACAGCAGCCGCGAGCACCACTGGCCGAGCCCGCCTCCTCATTCGCCGGTAAGACTCTGTTCTTGTCTCCTCTATGCTGCCTTCTTGATTTTGGATTTTGATTTTCTGAGGTTCTGTGAGCTCGCCTGTTCTATGCTGCGTTCTTGATTTTGGATTCTGATTTTCTGATGTTTTTTATTTTGAATATGTTTTGCTGCTTCATGAATGATGATGAATATTTTTTGCTGCTTCTTATTTTGATTGCTGTTTCATTATTTTCATGATTGCTGTTTTTGATTTTGAATATGTTTTGCTGCTTATGTTAGCTGCTTCATGAATCATGATGAATATGCTTTGCTTCTTATTTTGTGAGCTCGGCTGTTTTTTGATTTTGAATATGTTTTGCTACTTCTGTTAGCTGTTAGCTGCTTCTGAGGTTCTGTTAACTGCTTGCTGTTTCATTATTTTCATGATTGCTGTTTTTGATTTTGAATATGTTTTGCTGCTTATGTTAGCTGCTTCATGAATCATGATGAATATGTTTTGCTTCTTATTTTGTGAGCTCGGCTATTTTTTTATTTTGAATATGTTTTGCTGCTTCTGTTTTGCTGCTTCTGTTAGCTGCTTCTGAGGTTATGTTAGTTGCTTGCTGTTTCATTATTTTTATGGTTTTCTGAAGTTGTTTTCTGGTCTTTGATTTTCTGATTGTTATAGATTGAATTTATATACTTAAGATTATTTTAAATTTTTTAATAATTTTATTTAATATTTAATTAAACCGGTTGAACTCCGGTTGAACTCCGGTCGAACCAGTGAACCATTAAACCAGTGACCTCACCGATTTATTGACCGGTCTGGTTCTCGCAACCTTGGTTGTTTCTTTCACTAATTAGTTGTTCTCCTCTCACTGGCACGCTTACTGGCCGCGCTGGGGCTTAACCCTCCGATACTTGACCTCCAATCTCAATTGGAATCCTAGTTTTCCAATCACTATACTATACCCAGAACCAATCTTTATCAATTTTTCCATAAAATTACATTATTGATTTTTTTTTCATGTTAATTACTCTAATTTTATGCGCCAAATAATTTACTGCATTTAAAAAAGTCAATGTCCATTCTCTATGTTCAAACGTTATAGATGTCTTCTTCACATTGATTCACTTGTTATGACCACCTTAGCCATCAATATACATCAGCCACCACAGACGTTACCTTGTTTATAATGCACTTATATTTTAACGCACATCCATACTGCTCATAAATATTTTTTCCTAAACCAACGTTTTAATGCACGTATATTTAACACAAATTCAACATCTAATTGATATAAATCTCATCTATTTACTCTCTATTCATTTTAAAAATAAATTTCAATAAAAATATCTCTATTTAAATTCAAATAAAATTTGAACTTTGTGTTTTTGTTTAAATTTTGAAAAATTTGTGATTTTACAAAATTATAAATGTAAAACAAATAATTAATAATTTTTTAACTTTATTAAAAATTATCTTTCAATTTATTAGCATTTAAAGTATTTTATGGAGACTTTTAATGTGAAAAAGTTAATGTAAAATATAGCCTCAAAAAATAATATAAGAGTTAAAACATAAAATAGTTATATTTTTATGTAAAATAGTAACATATAATTATTTATTTATTTAAGAAAATCCGTTTTATGATTCTATGTATCCTAGAACATACGCCATAACAGAAATGACTCTCGTTTTATCTTCTTTTTTTCTTTTCAGGGAGTCTGCATGGGATTACATCTTTAATTTGTAATTGTGCGCATTCGAAAAATTAAAGGGAACGTAGTTTGGTAATAAAGGTCAACCCTATGATACTTTTCACCAAATAGTATAATATTAAAAGAACAAATCAAATTCCCCCATTTTTTCTCAATATTTAATTCCTTCATTCCTAAGCTAGCAGAGCAAATGATGCATGGTATTGGAGATTAGAGCTTTATGAATTATCTTTTTTCCCAAGTAGTATTTTAGCTTTTGAAAAAGTTGAATGGAAGTTGGGGAGGAATGTTTCCACTTAAAGCGATAAAATAAATTCCCAAATTCAGTTTTAATTAAAAGTACTTATCAAAGTTTAAAAGTGATCTTTTTTTATTGAAATTTTCAAATTTTTTGTCTACTTATACTTTTCTTATTATTAATCCTCTCGTCAATGCACAAATTTTCTAACTCTCATCTTGCCAAAATCTAAATTAAGAAAAAAAAATTCTTTTGATAGATGACTACGATCGAGAGTAGATATTCTAACTCTCATCTTCCTAATATCACTCTTTACAAATGATAATTTAGGAATATAGAAAAAGTATATAGAGAGAGAGAGGTCAGTTCTATAGTAACTACAATTCAGGCAGGGACGGAACCTCTCGTGGTAAGAAGGGCAATGGCTCTCCTAAACTTTAATTTGTTTTTATAAACTATATATAAATTTTGGTTTAGCTTTTTTTTTTTTTTTATATTAGAAAATTAAATTTTGATCCCTCTCCAAATTTTATGTTAGGTCTGTCTACAGATAATTATATTTTGATCGTCAAATGGAGACTCGACACGTGACGTTAGTGTTGTTTGTTGTTTAGTTGAATGATAATGGATTAATTATCTTTTGGCGATAAATCGCTTTTTTTAACCGTCGTATTTTCTATTTTGGTATTATATGTCTCAAAAGGAGTGAAAAGAGTAATTTTATCTTCGTTTGAGAGTTCTGTAGAGGTGGTGGATAATGTCGGTAGACATTCAACAAGTCTCAAGGATCAATATTTTATTGAAATTTAATCGATATTTAATTATTAAAATAAAATATGTAATCATATTATTAAATATAATTTTATATTATTAAAAGTATTAATAATAATTAATTAATAACTATAAATCATAAAATATACTAATCTTCAAGTACTACTGCTAAGAAGGTGCTGTTTATTATGATTTGTTGCAAGAATTATCTATTGATTTATCTTTTCTTTTCCGGAGAATACCCTTTTATCTCTTACTTCTTTAATGCTATTATTGGATGGCCCATAGTCAAAATTGTAATTGCAACACCTCATGCAATGAAATTTACTATGCTTCATTAACCTAGTTCCCGTAACTCTAAGCCAGTCAACAACTTCAACACAATCTACTCTCTCTCCAGGTGTCGGCTTTTCGTTCGTCAAAGCAACATAACCATACTAACCATATATTATGCTTTTTGGCTAATAATTAACCGTTAATAATTTAAATATACAAACAAAATTGAAACACTTTAAAAATATTACGACAAAATTAAAATATTTTAAAGTTTGAGGGAAAAACTAAAACGTTGACAAAACATTGTGGGTATTTATATACATGGTCACTGAGCGTACATATTCAAATAAAATTACAATGGAATATATTAAAATGAAATTACTAAAATGAGATAATAATATCCATTTCAATAACTTATTATTCTTCTATGTACTTTTATCAGAAATGAGATTAACGGTAGGTTCATCATTTAGAAAGATGGAAGAGTGATGATTGTGTGAAGTGATTATAATAAAATAAATAAAAGGAAGATTAATGGGGGTGCAAGAGTTGCGCATAACAAGGACTTTGCCTTTTTTGGATATGTTTTTGAAGTGTGGGCAACTGTTATTCAGTATATGGTCTAAAATTAAGACCATGATGGAAAAACAAAAAAAAAAAGTTTGTGGGTTGGTGGCGCCACCTTTGTGTTTTAGGGAATGAGACGCATGCAATGCCGCAATTATCAGATAGATGGTTTAAAATAACTATTATTCTAGTACCCACCCAAAAATAAAAACTATTATTCTAGGAAGAGAAATATCAAGAGACTAATATTTTTTGTCAATATTAATGAATATTTAATTAATATTTTATTTTTATATTTTCAAAATTTAAAATTTAGACTTTAGTACTTACTCTCTTTAGTAATATATGATTAATTAGAAGAGTTTTGTTAGGCGATTAACATTTTTTTAGCGTATAACTAATATTTATATATATATTTAAAAAATGAAAGATATGACAAAAAGGGAAAGTAGAATATTAATTAGTTAAAATAAATTTGTTGGTTACATATTGTTTACAAAATATTAGTCAAAATTTTTTTTGGGGGGGGAGGGGGGAGGGGGGTTTATATACTTAAAATCTCAGTACACAATAAATGTAGGTATAATCATATAAAAATACATGATCGATATTTTCAATGTTTGAAAAAGATCATTTCTAATACATTAGAATATACGTAATTTTCATGAAAGGAAAGACAGCCTTATTATTCCACTTTGTAGTACTACTAGCTATAAGAACTCTTCACCATCACCACTCACTATTAAATGGTTGAGGACCATCCACTTCGAGTTATTTGTGGTAACCAAAATTATCAGACTAAGAATATCGTTAGTGGTAATTTAGTATAATTCTTTATGCGCTTAGAATTTCCATTCATTATTTCAGTAGTTTGATGGCTGGTCTTTATAGTTGTATTTAAAGGAATAAGCATTGAGTTTTATGTTAACTTAAAAAGCATATTATCACAACATATGTTAGGGGGGGAAAGAGAAAAAAGGCCGTTTGCTTTCAATTCCTTTTTTTTTTAATAAACCAAAAGTGGGGCATTTTCCTTATAGATATTAATGAATAGTAGATTAACTTTATAAGTGTCTTAACATCACTAACTTATCTATATATCAATATACTTTTCATTTTTTTAAAGGTGTATAATAATAACAAATATGATACTATTATAGATGATATATAAGTATTTTACACTCTAATTAAGAGCTTTTGAATTTAAGTGTTAAAAATAGCAACAATGTTATTTTTTATGAATTTATATGACGATGAAGGATATTTTAAAAGAGAAAATTTTGTACATTAAATTTCTCCCAATTCCTTTTCGTAATAGATGGATGTTAAGAATTTTTTATTATGAAATATGTATGATAGATGAAAAAGAAATTATTTAAGACGATGCTCTTCCTCCAAAAAAAAAAAAAAAAGATCTTGTTTTAGCCCTTAAAAACATAAATATCCCATTTCTTAAAAGATTTTTAACATTAATTGAATATTATATTTTCCGGCTCCAAAAAGGCAAAAACATATAAGTTTTATGATGAATAGAAACAGACATGAAGCGCAACAGGACTCATGAATATACTAATCTTATTTTTGTTAGGTTTGGGCATACAACATTTATATAAATTATAAAATATAAAATATTTTGTATATAAATTATAATAATATCTTAATACTTTATTGAAAAAAATGTAAACTAATATTTTTAAATATTTTTATATCTTGTAAGAAAGCATTTTAGATAATTTTTATAGTAGTAAATAAAAATATGTACTTTTTCTAAATTTAATTTAAGTGTATTGACTACAAATAAAGTTAGACACATTAATATATTATCATATTTAAATGTGTTGTAGTGTGTCTTAAAAAAAATTATTATTTTTTATTAGATTATAATTAAATACAAAAAATATGAATATCAAATAAGTATTATATTTAAAATATGACATGGATACAACTTAACGAATTAAAGTATATATACATATTATATTACACAATTTTGGTTCCTAAAAGATGTAAGCAATATTATTAGAATAGGAGTGTTTTACCAAAGATAGAGAGACTCAAACCTGCGACCTCTTAGATAAGTATAGAGAGACTATACTATTTGAGTTATAACTCTTGATATTAGAACAGGAGTGTTGTTACATGTATACCTTTCTTTTATATATTTATATCTTTTGTGCATATGTCGTATAATATACCTTACCTGCTATGTCATAAACTCATAATCAATATTCTGAAAAAACTGAATGAAACATCAATTCCTTCAAATTACTGGTTCATCCTTTTATAAAATAATATATAAAATCATAAATAAATACATAAAATACAAAGATAAATAACTAATTTATATTCTTATTATATAAATATAAATATAAATGAAAGTTTATAAATATTCCAGCATTACTTTTAGTTTATCTAACTACTGTAATTAAAAAAAAAAAAACATTTTGTATTAAAGTTAACATAAAAACTGTTTTAGGGTATATATGATGGGCAACAGGCCCAACATAAAAACATTAATTCCACTGAATTTAACACAGACTTGTTAAAAATTTCATAACTGACCAACTATTAGCCTATAACCCATTAAATTATGGGCTTCAAGCTTTTATCTATTACTATTTATAATTAGTCCATCATATTTAAGCTACAGATAAATTAATTCAACAATTCTACATCCGTTAACCCGAAAAAAAAAAAAAAAACACTTCTCTACATCCATGTGACCATGTCCAAAAGAAAACAACTCTACATACTTTTAAAACTAACAACTACCTTGCTCAAAAAAAAAAAAAAAATTGGCTAAATGATACGCAGAGAGAATTTTTTTACAATAAAATTCTATCCCTTAATCTATAGAATTTCGTAATTCCCTGCTTCGAAAAAAAGAGCGATCCAGCATGGAGCCATAAATGCATATAGAATCAATATAAACAACGATAGATTGTAGCTAGAATACAAACTTTGTGGGTGAATGATTCAATGGTCCGGCATTTTTTTTACCAAGATAATTATTCTCTTATACGGTTATACCGTTAGGTTTTCGGATTTAGTTCTTTTTTAGAAATTATTGGGCCTTATAATAGCCCATTTATTAAAGCCCAATTAGTCTAATAAGTTTTTCCACCCAAAAGTTCTAATAATTTTAGAATAGCATTATATTTTTTTTGGTAAAAAAATTAAATTAAAATCCTGAATTAGTAACAACATAATATAAAATGTTAAAATTTAATTAATATTTTGACCCAAAAAATGAACAAAATTTTATTTTTTAAAATTAATTTTAGTTTGATAAAAATACACATTTAATGACAAATAATTCATGTATTTAATTCAGTCTTTTATTGGGTTATCTAAAAATTTATTTATAAAACACATATAAAAAATAATAAAAAATATCTTTAGACTATTTTTAATATTTTGTTAATCGCATAAAAATACAGAAAAAATCATTTAAAATAAAATTATCAGATTAAAAACATAATTTTTTTACTCTTTTAAATAGACTTGTAAAAAATTATATTGATATTTATAACATTTTATCATAATTTTCTCATTTATTCAGAGTATTCCTACTAATTACTCAATTCAAGTTGATAACTTGATGCTATTGTGTGAAGTGATTATTTTTAACCAGATATCTTTGGAGAAGAGCAAGAACCACCATCACCTTTCAAACCAACTTTCTACTGATGTCAATATGGATTCTTCAATTTTTTCTCCTCTGCAATAATTTGCTATTTTTTCTATTTTGTATATATTACATATTCCTTGTGTGTTAATTTAGTTGCTAAAAGAGAATCATAACTTTTTTTATATTTATATTTCCAGTAAAATCCTGTTAAAATGGTAATATTTCAGCCTGTATATATTGTGTAGATACGTAAGATGTATTACTGAAAATTGTATATTAGCAATCAATTCATTGTAATGTTATGTAAAGATCATGTATACCTTCTCGAAAAGATGTGAAACAGACAACTAAATTATCATGAATGGATTCAGAATTTAATAAAAATGTCCGGATCGGACCGGCCGGTTCTTTAATTTGAAAAAAAAAAGAACCTCCCTACCACATCCTAACTAATTGTTTTTAGATGATTGATATAAGATTCAAATATTCAACCATTTTTACTTATGTATAACATGTATTAATTGATGGATATTAGAAATTTAAACTCTTAAGACTTGATTAGTGTTCTAAACACTACTAGAAATGCATGTATGTATGTATGTATAATACTTTTTTTAATTATATCCAATCTATAATATATATATATATATATATATATATATATATATGTGTGTGTGTGTTAGATTGGATATAATTAAAAAAAAGTGAATAATATCTCTCTCACAAGACCAAAATTAATATTTTTCACTCATCAGTGTTATCATTGTGTAGGTTAATAACACTAATATAAAATATATAAATATTATTATTATTCTCAATTTATTATTACATAAAACTTACTACTTTAACACTTTAACAGTAAATATATTTTTATTATTATTGTTACATAGTATAAAATATTTTACTTTTTTTAAAAACATTTATCCTAAAAATTAAATATATTTCATGATTAACGTAATAAATAAAATGTATTATAATAATACATATGTTTCATATATTTAATATTAATCATAATACATATATTTAATATTAATAATAACATAAACTATATTTCTATTAATGTAATAAAATTTGGAGTTAAATATTTTTGTAACACGTTAAAATATTTAAAAATATCAAAATTTTAATAGGTACATATATTTCATATTATTCTCTATTTTTTTTGGGAAACAATCAAATAATTATTCTTAATTTATACATAAAAAAACTTTGAAATGTCATTTTATCAAACGAACTAAATAGTGAGAGCATTATCTCCTCATTCTTCTTTAATTTTTTTGGGTCATGGATCATTTTTTTTTGTCAAAGTTCAAAATAATGTCCCACATATTCTTACTTTCATAATTCATTTAAGAATGTAAAATCCAAACAATTTTTTATATTATCAGAACATAATGATAAAAAGAAAATTTAGAGCTGACTGCATAATCTCATATCATACAAAATAAAAAGTCCATTTAGACTAAGCAAACCTGAAAAAGTTCAGCCCAATTCTAAAAACTATAATCACTCAGATTAATACAATTGTTTTTCTGAATTAAACATGCAACCAGTTATGACAATCCATTTACATCAACCTGCAGTCACACGCTTTTAGGTTTACAGTTTTCCATGTGACTCAGAAAAAAAAAAGCTATGCGTTGGTGCCTGGTATACACACACCTCAACATCTATATGTATGGATATTTTTTCAATTTATACCAAAAAATTTGCCTAATTTTTTATCTCTCTGAATAGCTGAATAGCAAAAAAATACTTTCACATGTTTCCACCATTCTCTCTCATATTCATCAAGAATAGATTCCTATAAACCTCAAATATCTATCATTTTATAATTTAAACAATCATTAAAAAAATAAGAATTAATTGAGGATAATAGTAAAAGTACAATTTTACATCAAAATATAAGAATAAAAAATGTATTGAATAAAAAGTTTTTCGAGACAATAGACATTGTGAAATGAAAAAGCACTATTATTTATTTTATATATTTATGTTGTCTCTAGAATTATTACTATGAGATTTGTCTTCTTGTATAATTTAAAATTGAAATGTGACGTATATTTGATTATATTTTTATTTCAGCATAAATTATTATTATTTTTCTTTCATCGATTTCTGTTGTAATTTAATGACATATTTGAAGCATATAAGGGTTATAATTTATAAAGTATATACCCACATAGTTATATCACTACCTTCCAAAAAACATTACAATTCTAAACTCCAAATAAGGTTTAAAAAAATAAATATTATATCACTCTAGTGATATATTAAAATATATTTTATAAAAAAATATTTAAATATGTAATATAAACTTAAGAGAAGTAAGCATTTTATACATAGTTGTTCTTTTCTCTGTTTTGGTTCTTTCAAGTAAAGTTAAATAATTAAATGTAAGATGTAATGCTTACTCCACCAAAAATTATATATTTTATAAAAAAATATTTAAATATATAATGCTCACTCACTACAGCAGAGGCGGAGCATAGCAGCATTTTTTTTAATGATTAGTGGCGGTTTTAAACCGCCGCAAAATTAAAGGCTGGCGGCTCTTCCAACCACCACGATTATGAGCGCGGGAATTATATTTGGCGGCAGTTTTCAGTAACCGCTGGCATAATCGCCGCCAAATCAATATTTCACGGCAATCGTTCATAAAACCGTCGCCAAACGTGGGTGACACAATTACTAGCATGTTCATCGGCGGTTCCAAAACCGCCGCTATTCACTTTGATCTTTTCATGATGCCGCTTGTTTTGCTGCGCTATTATAACCGCAACAAAACGGTATTGTTTTTTCTGAAGCATTTTTCGGCGGTTACAAACCGCCGCAATCTTTGACAATTTTCCAGTTACTTTGGACGACTTTCCTGCGGTTCTAAACCGCCACTAAATTAAGAATAATTAAAAAACAGGAAATTTGAATTTTCATTAAAAAATCGTATAATTTTTAATATCAAAACTATTTTTTTTCTTTTTGTGGCTTTTTAGATTTTTTTAATATCTTAAGTGTTAATATTTTAGACCTTAGAATGTAAAATTGTAGAAAAAATAAATAAATTATCTGCAAGCTAAAATAATATATTCATAAAAATATGAAGAGTACAAATCTCTTGCAAAGAGTTGCATAGTCTAATTAAAAAAAAAAATACTTGATTCGATCCAAAATATCTCTAATCCTACTATTATTGTTCACTCTATTATTTCACGGAACTCATCCCTACAGTGATGTCTCGTGGCA
This sequence comes from Arachis hypogaea, assembly GCF_003086295.3. Lineage (NCBI taxonomy): Eukaryota > Viridiplantae > Streptophyta > Magnoliopsida > Fabales > Fabaceae > Arachis > Arachis hypogaea. Next base: position 134,014,553 of record NC_092050.1, read on the forward strand.
GCTCCTCACCCTGCCTTTGAAAAAGATAAATCAGAGCTCTTTCCATCGCCTGCATCTTTTTCTTCTCTACTGCTACCTCGTCCTCCATCACCTTCCTCTTCAACTTCTTGCCTTCCAATTCTGCCTGTAGTGCAAACAGCTTCCTTTGGGTCTCCTCTACTTCGACTCTGTTGCCTGGCACATGTGAATTCGAACCGAAGAGTTGGGTAGGAGTCGGACCGAAACCCACACCACGTACTCTACTCGGTTTCTCTTTACCCAAAACCTGAGCAATGGAGTCATTTTGAGATAACACTCTAGAAGATTCATCCTGTTGCTCAATCTCCTCAATTCTTTCCTACAGATACAAATTAGCAAATACAATCATAGCATTTATTGGTCTATGTCAATAAAAACTCAGTCAAATATGAGAGAAAAATATATGGTTCGAAAGTAACTTATGTAAAACAACCAAAATAACGCACGTCACATAGGATGTTGCTAACACTATAAAAAGAAATAAGGAATAACATAAATTGAATTATTTCAATTTCAACCCAACTGTCTCTAAATTACATAGAAGTTTAAACACTCTAGAAACAACTGAGGTAAATTAGCAAACTAAATAAAAGTAACCAGCATTGGAAAATGAAAATTTCCTTTGGTCCATTTTGAATTAGGATTAATAGAAACTCATCTTTGAATATCTTCTTGCTGTTTCCAACCCAAGTCCAAACCAGTCAGCAAAGAAAAATAGAACAAAATATAATAGAGAACTAAACTATTAACGTATTTGAAAACATAATTTTATTGAAAATTTCTGAGAAGTAGTACTTACACCAATTGCCCTTGCTTCATCATTCATATAGGAGCCATCATTTTCTTTGTGCACTGTGATCCATAACTCTCCTCTACCGACTCTCCTTCCTTGTTCTTCATACTGTAACAACAATGTTTACGCCATTACCGTATTCCACACAATCAAGGAAACTTAAGTCATATAGATAGTCCAAACAGTGAATAACAAGTGGAGTACATCTTCTTCCATCCGCCGTGTGAAGCTTTTCAAACCGCCAGTGTGGGTATATAGTTGTTTTGATCGATTAATCGCGTTCTTCCTGCACTTCTCCTATTGGTCCATAAGTGCCAAATTAAAGTCACGATTAGATACTGATTTAAAAGGACTCAATGCAACATAAATTGCTGTGTTTTCTACCAATGGTATACTAGATTACCTTCGTCTCAGCTTTGGTGCGATATTCTAGGAACTCTCTCTAATGCTCTCGATCAATTCCCGGTGGACGGTGCTCAATATTCTGCTCAAATGTGAATGTTGGCTCGTAAAAAGGCATTATACAACCTCAGCCTTGTTTCCTTCCAAGACCTTCCCATACTTTTCAAAATATATTTCTTGATACTGCCTTCACTATCTTCATCAAAATGAAAAATTTGCTACACATATAATACAATTTGTCAATAATTGAACAATAAGCAGATTTATTACAAAGGGGATATAAATCTTTACCTTGACACATTCGTTATAAACCTTGTCTTTAGTGGTAACCTTATGGCAACTTTCCTTACCGATAGAAAATTTTTCATAGTTAGATCCCAGCAGACCAAGCACCCCACTCAACAGTCCAGCCTCGTCTCCAATTGGCTGCATTTCGTTGTTGAATCTGAGCACAATCCTTCTACCATTAGGCCGTTCCATAGCCTCCCTCACGCTTAATCTTGCCGGCTTGACTGTGCCATCAGATTCTATAAGCCAAATATAAATCCTTATGTGTGCATCTGTTGTTGATATTATGCACGAAAAAAAATTATATAACATAGCTCAAATCGATTATAGAAAAATTATAAAATACGTTACCGATGATCTTAACTATCCAAAACTCTGTAGTCTTGTGTCTTTTGCGACTCTGAGCTCCAGAAGCACTAAAGTGGTCGTCAACCTCATGATCACGAGATTCTACCTCTGGAGCATTACCCTTCAAAAGGGTCTCCTGGCCTAGCTCCGAGTTGTGAACGTTATTTGCGCTCATCCGTGTAGCAGGCCTTGGTTTATTGCGCGGTGGACGAAATGGGCGGGAAGTTGGAGGGATACCGTCACCACTGGCCGGGAGGACTTGAGAGTTAGCCTAGTGGGAACCAGAGGCCGAAGGCGGAGCGGTTAGAGGTTGCTGACATCCTGGTCCTGATTTTGGCTTTTTTGTGTACCGACCTTTCCTAGCCATCTTAACGCCCTAACACCAGGGGGTTAGGATAAAAATCAAGTCAAATTAAAATCCAATTAAGATGATTTGTTAGTAACCATGAGCAAGTTCGAACAGCATTAATCAACAATTATAACAGAAAAAATCACTCAAGCAGAAGGTAAATACATGTTTCATAATCTGGGTCTTTAGTAGTCAATAGTAATGATTTGCTTCCAAAATTTAAAAGATGCATTTGAACAATATTGCCCGGTACTTCAGAATAATCAGCAATGTGAAAAACTAAATGATTGATGCATCTATGAGTGTATCTGCACAGAATTTTGGTGATTAATTAATACAGTTATTTGAATGCATTTACAAGCACAATACAAGTGCACCAAAATTGGACTAAGCGAGATTCATCATTACAAAAGCAAATCATGAACCTTGAAGGCCAAAAACAAGTTATAACACCAAATGAAACCAAAATAAACAAAATATAAAGCCTAGTAAACTTCACACAATGGACAGGACTATATTGTGCTTAGACCCACTACATGCAAGCAAATTGATATACCTAGTGTTTTCAATGAGTGGAATTTCGTGTGGCAAGAGAAGAGAGATGTTCAAACTATAGCTGTGTGTTCTTAATCCCTAAAATCCCTACCTTTCATCCTTTCTTCCCAATTAGATCAAACTCCCAAGCATATCCTAAGAGAATATTGACACAGTATGGAAAAGCCATCTCAATAAAATGTTCCATTTTAGTAAAAAAAGAAAAAAGTTAAAAAGGAAGCATACTTTGATAATATAAAAAATAAAATAATGTTTCACCCATGACTCTATTCTTGATTTGTTCATGACCAAAGTCCAAACACAAAATGCTTTTAATAATGTGTACCAATGGTAATGTGTTCGCAGGGGGGAAGTTACGACACATAACACGCCTACTGTGCTAGCTAAGTAACTATGTATATACCATGATATGAATATATCAAATGTACATGGAAGGATCACAGCCGTTGGTGTTTGGTGAGTGCTATTTCTCTTTCTGTAATAATGAAGAACCTTGTTTTAGCACTTTTCCTTATGAAGTTATGATAATTTTATTACTATAAAAAATTAAGCTTGGTTAGTTTAATAATTAGTTCATTAATTTATTTAAATAAATGTTAGAATTCAAATTTTATTTTGTTTATATAGTAATTGGTTAATAACAAATTTTCAAACTATAGCTGTGTGTTCTTAATCCCTAAAATCTCTACCCTTCATCCTTTCTTCCCAATTATACCCTAAGAGAATATTGACACAGTAAGAAAAAGCCATCTCAATATCAACACATAGATGGAATAATAATATGAAGAACTCCTAAACTCTAGGACTACTCATGAAAACATCAGCAATATTAAAGGATTTAAGATTTTAAAGACACTTATGAGAATCAAATTCATTCAATGCCCTCCAGACACCCACCATAAATGCAAGCTTATTATGATCCCAAGAACATCAAAACATATTAAAATAGGAAGCTTCATGGGAACAGATATGCAAGTTAATCGCAGTAGTAGTAATGAACCTATAGTCCACCTCTCATCCTAAATTGTGAAAGTAAACACACCACCTGTTTCCCAACAACAATTGACAGATAGCAAGATATCTTGAATATCCAATGCTTCTTATAAGTCCCACAATGACTATAATAATCAATTAATAATTAAAAATCACACTAATTCATCCAATTAAATGCATGTTCTATTTGACAGACAAGTATTCATATAAACTTCATTGACTTGTTCGAACACCTACTGCAATCACATTAGAACATCACAAATGTTATTGGAAGAAATTGGGGTGGTTACCGGAACAGAGAGGGCCAGCCTAATAGCAGTCCTGAACCGACGACTACCAAAATAATAGAGAGAGTGACGTGACCGGCAGGTTCTGTAACCTGAAAATCAAGGATAGAGATGAGTAGTTCTCCTCGGCGACAACAAAGATAGGCCATATTAGTGAGCTAGGGCTGCGTGGGTTATAAAGTGTATAAGGAGTGGGGAGAAGAGGTAGGGTGCAGCAGCTGGGGTTTTTGAAATTGGGTTGAAACAGATCTACTATTTGTTATAATGAGTAAATATTGCCCAAAAAAAAAAAAATTAAGTGAGACGCGAGAATGATTATAGCAAGAGAAAACTAAAACACTAAAAATATTATAGAATCTAAATTTATTACTGATTTTTTAATTTTGAAACAACAACAACAACAACAACAACAACAACAACAACAACAACAACAACAACAACAATAATAATAATAATAATAGGGTAAAAGGAACAATAATAACAGTAAGCACATCGGACACTTTTCATTCAAAACTGAAACATCTTATCATATTAAAGTTCAAATATATCTTATTTCATATTATATTTATTCTATTATACAACGTGTCGTAATTGACCTCACAAATGAGAAGCTACATGTCCTAATATAAGAGCTTTCTAAATTGCACCCGAAAAATAAGAGTTCAGAACATCTGATTCTGAGCAGCTAGTAAAGCTAAGTTAATACTTTGGATTTTTGTTGGGGTGAAACAAACCAAAATGGCTTCCGGTTTCAACAGGGCCTTTAAGATCTTCATCAAACATAGCAAACAAATAAATTTAAATTTGACTTTTGCCTTTCCTCTGTTGATAATTTATGTTAGAGCCTTGCACTACTATACCACCTTACTAGAACAGACCCAAGGCACAACTTCTCCATCTATTTCTATCACATCTATCTTCACTATGGTTATGATATTTCAGTGATGGAAAAGCATATCTCATTTTTGCCGCAGTTCATAGTGCAGCTGGTTCTTATTTTTCTGTTTTGCAAAGGATTTGCCATTCTATCTATTTGCTCAGACTGTAGCATTTGTAGCATTCAACAAGGTTTGCACTTAAATTTTCCACTAGTTCTTATTCCCATTTAATTGTGTACAAGGACTTTGCACTTAAACATAAGCATTCAACACCATGAACTTGAAATAGTGACAATTTTATGGCACTTGAAACCTTAATTTTTGTGTGTACCTTGAATGATACAAGTGTAGCATAGATATTATGCATTGCCTAGAACACAAACTGGGCTTGTTGATCATTTGGCATAATTTCATTGCCAACAAAAATGTACCTGAATTTGACATAATTTCAGGGTTGTATATTCTATGCGGAACAGAGCAGGAATCATAGCAAAACAGGTCACTCATTGTCTCAAAGAATTTATATTAATCAGCATCTTGAAGTAGTCAAAATAAAAAATGCAGAAAAAGGTAAAATAGTAGACCAAGGGCCTTCAATAATGCAGCATACTAACAATACCTAAAAATAATATGAAGAGTTATAAAGTCACGACAACTTTAAAACACAAGTCTTGGGCATCCTATAAATCTGAAACCAAATTCTTCAATTATACTATTGCAATATCCTCAAGGATTTAGGTATTCTGTCGCCCACATAGCTAGGTGCCATGCATTCTTCTTATCAGGAGACATTCCACTATATAGATATTCATTCTCGTCTGGCGTTTTATTGAGGTCATATGACAGCATCGAGGCCTTTTGTTTAGCAGAATCAGCCTCTTCAGAGCTATCGGAGGAGACAACGGCCTCTTTCTCCACTAAATCCGGAACCACCTCCCCCGTTTCTTCGAATGCCTCCTGAATCTGGGATCGAGATAACCCTGAGAGGTACATCATAGCCAAATATAGGCGCAGAATATCAAGAATTAGTGTATGAACATAATCATATTAATTCAACAACCAAAAAGTTGATAATCTTACGTTCCCATAGTCGTTCAAGTCCATGTTCTATGAGTTTGAATTCCTCTCGTGCTGCAATATCCAGTTCAATAATAAGAGTATTTTCATAACGTACCTGCACAACACACCACCAAAATAATGTAGAAACACTTTTTGTAAAAACCTGAGACAATGTAATCCCTTACAATATATGATATATAAATTTATTCAAATTATTCCTAACCTAAAAATTAGAATACTGGTGACTCGCTAGTAGAAGAATTACATATTTTTTTGATATAGGAAACAGATTAGATCGCAAGAAGACTATGGTATCAAAGAAAGAGAATACAAGTAACAGCAGCAAAATAAGGAATCTTTGGGGTTATTCCTTCTACTCAAGTCAGAATAGCAAAATATGCCTCATGCACACAGTTGAGTTTATGATATAAAATTAAAAGATAATCCACCTTCAGCAATATCCGTTAATATATATATATATATATATATATATATATATATATATATATTCCTTGAACTGAGCGAAGAAAGGTACTTCAAAGATAGATCTGCTGAAGATTGCATCTAAACAATCTCCAATAGACTTACCAAAGAAAGTTCTAATAAGGTTAGTCTTCAGACTTAGGGGCCACCTATCGGTGGCAGACTTCAAGTCAAAAGAATAAACCTTACTGAAACCTTTTCATCTATCCAACGAACGGTCGGAGCTGATTCAAAGTTCCATCCATTGGAATAGACCGAAGTGATGAGGAAATCATGAAGAGGCTTCAATACCCTTTGATTCACAAAGTTACCTATGGCGAATATCCGTCTCTTACCAGCACCATCCTCGGTAGATTGCGATAGTCTACCAGGGGAGCCTGAGTCAATAGACTCACCGAAGTGTCTAGACCCGAAAGAGAGTTGATGGTACTCTCAGCGGTCTCTGTAGACTATGAAGATATCTCTTCATTCTTTTGGTTAGAAGGGTCTCGGATAAAGGGGACCTTAGAGGAAACCCTGCATCATAGTCACAATGGCTATTGATGTACAAACCAAATGATTTCATGACGCAGATGGTAGGGTAGAATATTCCTTCACGCGTCTTTTCACCTTTACGGCCTCCACGAAGGTCTCGCTTTCCAGGCTCCCAATGTACCCCTTGACACAAGGGAGTTGAGAGAAAACTAGGAAAGTACCTTAGGATCAGGTCTTTAAATTAAGCGACAATATCATTTCTTAATTGAGACTGTCTTGGCAGACCGGTGGAAGGGGTTACTATCGATTTCAATATCGATCTGTCAATCCGTTTCGCCAGACGAAGAGCCCGACAAAGACTAAAGAGATATATGAACCCATACATAAGTCGGCCTTCAGATCCTTCTTCATAATCATTTTGTGATGGAAGGAAGGTATAATGGTATCCTGACCTCGTCAGAGACACTGGCACAGGTAATAAACTGTGCGACTTACTAACCCCTGCATACGCTTGCTTACAGTAAGTTGCTGTTTATTTTTCTTAGAAAGCAGTAAACAGAGGGCTAGATCGTCGGTTTAACTAAATTACCTATTTGGCAACGAGGTATGCTCCTATACAGAGTTCCTTAGTCAGACCACCGGTAGCTATTATTAGTATTATCTTTTGATAGATACTAATAGCCCAAGATTTTTGGACTACCTCTGCCTTCCCTTTTTGTAACATAACCAGGTGCCCCCCTTTTCAATCACTAAAAAAAAAAAAAGACCAATCAAAGCCCTATCTAAGTAAAGCTTCGTCTGTTATTTTTCCGGTCCCAGGGGAGTTTACTCAACCCATTCCCCAGTCTTCCGCACTGCTCAAGTAAGTGTGCGTGTGCGACTCCGTATGAGGACCTCTTTCCCTTCTGCCCACTCTCCGTTCACACGGTTCTCAAAGCAGAGGAGGCTGGTTGGGCAGCTGGTACCACGAGCCCTCTGTCCCACACATCTATCCAGAAGCAAGTATAGTTCACCGGTTCCACCGAATGCTCCTATCTCTCGGCAAAGATCGTGTGAGTGTGCAGTTATGCTTCGGATGCTTCGCCATAGAATAGATCGACCCAGTTCCCGTTCTTTTCCGGTTCACTCGCTTTATATCTCCAACACACTAGGCTAGGAAGGACGCGGTGGGAAGGAAGCAGCCCTAGCCTCTGTCCGGCCGATCATTCCGCTGGCATCTTGCATTCACGCCTCCGTTTGACTGCCACTCAGGGATGGAGTTGTAGATACGTTAGTCTTAGCGGATCGTTGGCTCCACCTGTTATCTCCTTCTACGACATGCTGTTGTCGTTGCCATATTCCTTATGTAACTAAGTCATCTCTGCCTCGCTGCGGGTCAGCACCTCCGAAAGAAACGGAGGACTTCATTCAGTGAGTCCGCGATCGCCCTATAAATGATCAGAATAAGGTAAAGCTTGAAGATAAGTTTTGTATTCTATTAATTTCTCAGTCCCTCTAGTTGGGTGGGCAACTGGGGGGCATACGGACGCATACATCCCATACGGGAAGAATCTATACTATTATGATGTGAACTCACTCTATCCCTTTATAATGAAGGAATATGATATGCCTGGTGGGACGCCTGTTTGGCATGGTAATTTTCATGGTAAAGACTTGGATAGCTTGTATGGCTTTATTGAAGCATATGTTGAATGCCCCGAGATGCCGTTACACCATACACGGTAGGAAAAAGCTTTTCGGTCATAGGGGAGTTCAGAAAGAATCTCGATGATGAAACATTTTTGTATTTCTACCACTGCCGAAAGCTCCTTCTTGTACGCTAGCACTTTGGTTCGGCTACCTTTTTCGTCGTGTTTGCCGATGGAACATCAAATAAAAAATTGATTGATCTCTTCGATTCATAGCTTGGCAAAAAACCTGAAATCCTACCTTCGATAAAGTGTTCACAAAGCAGAGTGAAAGGCACCCCATCGAGAGAGAGGGACCCAGCCCGGCCTCTTTTGTTGCTCTGGGTTAGCTCTTTTCTTTTGTAGCTCTAGTCAGTGTATAACTCCTATTAAGGAAGCGCGTAGCACTCCGCGATCTCAGGGCTTGGAAGACCCTTCGCCAAAGGGTGTCGTTGCTACTTTTTGCGTGACTACTGATAGTGATGACCCCGCTACCGAATACTGCTGAGACAAAACTTGAGCATTTTCTGCATCGGTGGATGAAGAATCGCGAACATAAGAATTTATGGTTGACCATGTTCCCAGAAAAAAGATACTTTAGAGAAACAACGAGCACGACTAAAGTGGCTATACATACAAATCTATTTAGGGATAGATATGCTTCGATTGGAACTGGAAGTTCCAGAACAGGCAGCTGGTATACCACCATAATGAAACTGCCTTTTCTTTTTTTTATTCGGATAAGATTTTGGTTGGCTTCGTTGGGAGGCTCGCGTAGTTTGTTACGTCAGCTCCAAAAGGATAAATTGCGTTGGAATCGATAAAGTTCCGTGGAATTCATAATTGCATAAAAAAAAAGAAAAGGAGTCTTCAACCCTCTATGAAAAGCTATTAATAAATTTCAAAGGCCGCTGGATTGCCTACCAAATGCAATTGGGGGCATAGGAACGCTACCCGTCCGATCCAAAACACGGCGTAGCAGCCCTGGTGCCAAGCTAAAGACAAGGGTGGTCTACGAGCAGCTGCTCAATCGATTAGTTATGAAATACCATTAACTCTATGTGTGTTATCAATATTTCTACGTGCGATTCGTTGATACAAAAACTTTTGGATGCTATTGCTATGGCCCTTTCCTTGTAGGACAACTTTATAGGAAAATAGGAAAGGGGCAGAATATAAAAAATTCATTATTATTCTCACTTCAAGTCTGATTGAAGAACAAAATCTGATAGTTATATGAGTGAAATCAGACAACTTCTATAGAAATAGAAATTCGAGATTCTATTTAGATAATTTACAAATACTATATTAGATTAGATAGTAGATTACCAGCCTATTATATAATATATATTATATATGGGTATATGGTTATATATGTTATTTCTATGGTATGATGATTTGAAATTGCAGTCAAAATATTGAGTCTCATTTTCTATGTAAAAGAATTAAGTGAAAAAAATTAGAAATAGACGAGTCTTATTACCCCAGGATTGGATAATTAGTAATCTTGTCTTGAAGCGGGCTCAAAAGACCAACCTTATTGAGATTGAGTTTTTGCTACTGTTTGGATGATTTATTATTCATGTATTAACAGAAACAAAAAATAAGGGCAGCTCAAAAAAAAGAAGTGGATGGTTAGAAGCACCAAGATACACAAGGGATTAGTAACACGGATTATGTAAATTGTCAAAAGGAACATTTCCACATAATCTAAATAAAGAATACTAATTGGGGCTTAAAGTTGGTAGAAAAGAGAAGGCAGTCCTCCCCCAATTCCGATCTAGAGCATGCTCCTATCCACTGATTAAATAAATGACTATCGGGAACAAAATAATCTGTTAATATTTTTTTTAAGTATCCCCTCGTTTTCTCTCTCTCTTTTTCTGAAGAGAGAATTTTTCTAATAAATTAGAAAAAAATATGCAAGTCTTTTTCGTAACCTAAAACGATGGACGGAGGGTTATAAAGATAATTCCAAAATATTTTCTTTATTGAAGAATAAAGCTATTACTTAATAAATTTTTTATTTTTAAGGGATAAGATCAATTCAGAAGGACGTTTTGTATCATTTTTGATTTTCTCCTTGTATTTTTTAAAAAATGTCCCATCATTTGCTGTCTCATTATTCATCGAATAACATGAATAAAATTAGCAATAATGGAATTGTTGTTGCTTTTACCGAATCACATGAAATTTTTTTACCAACCCCGTATAGAAAATACCTGTTAGGAAGAAACAAAAAAGGTGGGAATCGAATTTAATACTAAAATTTGAATTTGCAACAAAACAAATGGATAGAATCCAAATGGAAAGGAATTGAAACGATCCAACTCGACTTCTTGGTTTTTTTAGAATATCCAAAAAATGGATTCCATTTATAACATAATAACATTATTATGTTATGATATTACATATTTCAACTCGATTTGGATACCGGGAAAAAATCGACTCGGGATTTGTTCGGCTCGATAAAAACCTAATCTAATAATCCTAAACAATATAATATAGAACAATATAATAAAAATCATAGAATTCATTTTAGAATACTTAATTCCTCCCTTTTCAATTTTTTTTCCAAATTCCAAATTATCAAAATTATATATATAGATTTCTATTATATTAATAGGGAGAATTAAATCACTGTTTTCATCAAGGTCCATTGTTGTGACTGGAAGAATAGATTCTGAATCGGATGCCCTATCTTCCTTCCCCTTATTCTGAGTGAGGACATATCCTAATGTAATGGTAATGAACTAGACGACCTCAGAAGGAACCATTAGAGGAGAAGGGTGGTCGTAGATCAGGTGAGGAAGGTTACTGGCCCAATATGAAGGAAAACGTATAAGATTCTGTGAGTACCTGTTGCTGTATGAGATCTCTAAGGCATGCATACCAAATGTAGAGAAAGTTAGAGGAAAGCCTGAAAGTAATTTAAGCTTATTCGTCCAAACATTATATTATATAGGCCTGACCCTGGTTGTGGGAAAGACTTTTTCAATTGCCATTCCCGATCGAAAAAGAAAGCCAGGAAGCTAGACCAAGGAAGCAAACCTCCGCGTGTTATGCGAGTTTTGTCTATGAGAATTTGAAAGATGTTTATAGGAATAAAAGAACATGGTTTTGATTCCTATAGGGACTAGCAAACTTGTCTTGACCCCTGTCCTAAAAAGCAAAGCGGGGCCAATAATCTACTGCAACTAGCCAGTAGCTCTACTAAGCGAAGAACCGCTCGCAGCCTTTTCTTCGCGAATAACATGTGCGGGTAGCCGCCTAGGAGAAGAGAAGCAAGCTACCTTCCATCTATATCTATAGGTGGCAACGGTAAGAGCTGGTAAGCATGGTAACTGTATCGGCGGCCGGCGCTCTGCGTTCTATCTAGGTTCCGCTCTTACGTACGCCCCACCTCACATAGAAGAAGGGGAACCCCTTCCATAGAAGAGTGTGGGTGAGAGGGGATTGAATCATTCATCAGATACGTCTTCTTCCGTGATCCATTTTATGTCAACTCTCTTTATCAAAAAAAAAAGGCCTACTTTACAAACAAAGGGAAGGTCGTTTAAATCCACTTTCTTAGCTAAGGCTATCACCTTAGACAATTAAAAGAAAGATAAATAAATAACACTTCACTAAAGGTAGCCCAAAACGTAATCACTAGTTGAAAAGAAAAAGAAGTTAGTACGGCCTTTCAAATAGAATCTAATAAGAAGTCCCGTGCCAAGCCCTAAGAAATGGGCAAAGAAAGGCACACAGAACGAATCCCGCGGAACAACCAAATGAAGAAAGCCATTTCTAATAGAGGTGCCTACGCGTCTTGATAGAGGGGCGATCATAGGTTCACCTAGACAAGAAGGTAGCAACGGAAAGCAAGGCAAAAGCTCAATCCAACATACCTTGCAGACTAAAAAAACAGGATGAAGGTTGTGTGGAACTGCCTTTCTTGAAGCAGTTCCCTGCCAATCGAAGACCTGAATGTAGCAGCTCCAACACTAGTAGAGGAGCGGGGACATCTCAAAGTAGCCTAGGGGCAAAAAAGTTTTGAAGGGAATTGCACAGAAATGCTATACTCAGTCCAAGCACGAGAATGCCAATCAACTGTAATGGTAGCTCAACCAAGGACTCAGAAAGCACTTTTTCCAGCACTTGTGCCAACCAACCCAACAAAGCAAGCCCTTCTATTGGATACGAGATTGCAACCAGAGCCATCTTGATTCAAAGAGCTTAGGGAGAGCAAGCAAACGGAACTTCACATACAAAATTTATTGAGTAGCCAGAAGAAGTTCCTCAGAGGCTAGGGGTGAAAACTATTAAAGGTGTCTAATCATATAAATAAAACTGACAAGAACTGGACTTATTTACCTCAGGGTTACTTTCCGAGGCGGTAAGGAAGTGTAGCAGCATCGGGGGAGTCCTATTAAACCTCTATTCCATCAGGCACACTAAAAGCTGGTCTTTAAGAAACCAACCTGAAAGTAGGAAACTTTCCTTGGGATTATATATCATCATAGGCACCCATTTCTGTACCGGTTCCGGAAGAGCGAAGAAAAAGGGGAAAAATCGTGAATAACTAATACGAACAGCGGCAGAATAGGAGCCGAAAGCTAGAGCTGACTTTCACGAATCAAGCCCGGTAAGGTTACCTGCGTTCTTCACGGCTAACTGATGTTAACCTAGGGGCTCTTTCAGGAAGGCTTGAATGAATCAAGGGTCTAAGGTCTTCAAGCCAATCTGGGAGCGATAGAACGGGAGCTGGCACGTCTAAGGACGTGTCTTTCTGAAGTCGACGAGCGGGTGGAGCAAGCCCGCTCAATGGATTCGGTTTCGGTTTCGCTTCCTCCGGTGGTGCTTTATCTTCATTCCCATGAGGTCGCGGTACCCTATCGCCAAGATCTTGTGTAGCGCCGGGAAGTCGGAGGCTTCCACGACCATGGCGCCGATGTTCATGATGCCGTGGAACCTCCCCGACAGCCGGTGAATCTGGACGGTGCTGAAGCAGGGTGTTCTGGCGGCGTCGGGGTCGGCGAGAGAGGAGAGGATGTTGCTGATGAGGAACCTGACGTTCCCCAGACCAGAACTGAAAGGACATACCAGCCCCCAAAGGATCCGGTAAGTAAAAAAAAGGGTAGCCCCGACTTGGGGCTGGATTGAATCCTTTTTTTCATTTATCGATGTGATCTCTGTCATCACGCAGTTATGACCTGTTATAGCCTGCTTACGAGTGAATCTACTAGAAGAGCTTAATTGCTATCTTTTTGGCTGTTGTGCGCGATAGGTCCCCCAAATATTGTATTAAAGGAACCTACGTATGGATGAGAAGAAGATGCAAGCTATCAAGGGATGGGCCCACTTGTGTTGCCGAGTTAAGATCATTTCTTGGGTTGGTGAACTACTACAGGCCGTCGTCCATTAAGGGCTACTCTGCAAGGGCCTCTAACTTGTTGAAGAAGAAGAAGCCATGGTCCTGTACAGAGGAGTAAGGCCTTTTCCTGCGCAGCTTAGGTGGAGGGCGAAGAAGGCCTCCTTCCGGGGGGGCCCGAGCCATCAGTGAGATACCACTTTGGAAGAGCTAGAATTCTAACATTGTGCCAGGAACTATGGGCCAAGGGACAGTTTCAGGTAGACAGTTTCTATGGGGCGTAGGGGCAATGGCTTGATAGGCGCGGAAGCCACTTCGTACCTATATAGTGAAACTCATTTCGTTCCTCTGCGCAAGCGCAGAGTCACTTCGTACCTCTTCGAGCGACCCCTATTAAGTTAAGGGCCTGAGTCTCAACTAAGCGACTACGGCGACTACGTTCCTTTCATCTTTTCAGAACTCAAAATCTAATCTTTCCGCGTTTTCTAAAGCAAAGGAAAATTATGCAAGCTCCCGAAACAAGGGCGAGTAGCCGTGCCGGTTCATGCAGAAAATCTTCACTATAATGAACTTATCCTAAAACATAAAAATAGAACATAAGTAGAATAAGGGGAAAAATTGACTTTTTGGCCAAAAAGAAGCACAAGGCGTAGTACGCTATTAGCTGAAATAGAAGAAAAAAGAGCAGGGACGAAAGTCGGCCTTAGTGATCCGACGGTGCCAAGTGGAAGGGCCGTCGCTCAACGGATAAAAGTTACTCTAGGGATAACAGGCTGATCTTCCCCAAGAGCTCACATCGACGGGAAGGTTTGGCACCTCGATGTCGGCTCTTCGCCACCTGGGGCTGTAGTATGTTCCAAGGGTTGGCCTGTTCGCCCATTAAAGCGGTACGTGAGCTGGGTTCAGAACGTCGTGAGACAGTTCGGTCCATATCCAGTATGGGCGTTAGAGCATTGAGAGGACCTTTTCCTAGTACGAGAGGACCGGGAAGGACGCACCTCTGGTGTGCCAGTTATCGTGCCTACGGTAAATGCTGGGTAGCCAAGTGCGGAGCGGATAACTGCTGAAAGCATCTAAATAGTAAGCCCACCCCAAGATGAGTGCTCTCCTATTCCGACTTCCCCAGAGCCTCCGGTAGCACAGCCGATACAGCGATGGGTTCTCTGTCCCTGCAGGGATGGAGCGAAAGAAGCTTTGAGAATTCAAGAGAAGGTCACGGCGAGACGAGCTGTTTCTCATTAACGATAGGTGTCAAGTGGAAGTGCAGTGATGTATGCAGCTGAGGCATCCCTTAATGAATCTATTCAGCTAGGAGAAGAAGTCTAATGCCAGGAATTTATTGAAGTTGCAGCCTTAGAATCAACTACTTATCCTTCCTTATCAGTTGCAGTTATCTTCTGTCTTTCTTTAGATCTAGTAATTCCTTTCAGTATTGACTTAAGTCGAGCCTACAGCCTTTGAATTTGAAACAAGTAAAGTTTTCAAGTAGTTAGAAGACTTATAGCTTGAGGTGGGGACTTCGTCTCTTTATTTACTTCCTCACGCCGGGGATTTTCTTTTGATTCCTTACCAGCTATTCCTGTATCTTCACATGAATCAAGTCTAGTCTCAGGTCAGCTGAAAGATCATTTTCTTGGTCTTGCTTCCTCAGTCACATGTCTTGAAGCTAAGCCATAAAGAGAATATGATGAGATTGCAGTTGATTACTCATTTCTGGAGTCAAGAATGCTTTAATCCCTAGCCTAGATAATGCTATCGATTCCATTTCAAGACCTGGGCATTAAAATCCTACACCTTTGAAATCGGGGAAGATCGGACAAGTCTAAGCTAAAAGATCAAAGCATCCCTAATCAAAAGATAGGAGAGCACCCCTTCTCCCGAAGTTACAGGGTCATTTTGCCGAGTTCCTTTGACATGGTTCTCTCGAGCGCCCTAGTATACTCTACTTGTTCACCTGTGTCGGTTTGGGGTACGGTCAGTTCACCGGGAGGATCGCCCTCCCAATTCGAAGTTTTTTCCTGGAAGTTTCTACCTTGTTGACTATGACAACAGTCGCGACTATAAACAGACTCGCTACTATGGCGGGGCGGTATGCTCTGCTCTCTCGCGACCCCTACTCTAACGAGTAAGCAAGTAAACCACCTTTTGAAGCACCAGTCGCGTAGGGCGACCGGGCTAGGCCGAGTCAGAAAGGCTTTGATGACTCAAGGTTCATATTAGGGAAAGGAGAGTGAGGGGCAGAGGGGGCTGCCCTCGGCCCGATCATCCAATTCACTCCAATGAGATTCTAACCTTAATGAAAAAATAAAGATTGTGAGAAGTTCCCGAGTGTGAGTAAAAAAGCCCCTTTTGAAAGGATCTTTCTGCTTTTTAGTTTCCTAATATGTGTGTACATATTGATTGTATCAGTACTACCAGTGAGCTAAGAGCTAACCCCTTTCTTTTCCTATGGAATTTTAATACTCACCCCTGAAATAGAGATAGAGAGAATCTATTAAGTTGGAAGGCGGAAAGAAGCACTGGCTATAAAATGTGCCATTATGGGATTCCATTTTCTAGTACCATGGCCAAAATGAACTCCCGCTTCCATCATCTCTTCCAACATTATGTTCCAGTATCTTTTTGTCATTGATCCCCACAAAAAAAGAGACAGGGTATCCTGAAATAAGAAAAGTTTTGTTCCGATGGAACCTTCTCTTTTATCGAAGATTGGCTCTTGATACATGGTCAGGCCATTCAATTTTTTTTTAATTTTTTCTTTATTCTCTTTCAAAAATGTAATCAAATGCCTTGTTTTGAGTGAAAGGGAGAGCAGTGGCCCGCACCGCATTCACAGGTAAATTTCCCTCTAAGGGGCGGGGTGTGGAAAGCACTAGAAGTTAGTTGACTTCTCGACTTCTTACCTGTATTCCTTCTCTTACTAGCCTAGCTTGAATATTTCTTTTCTACCAACTTTAAGCCCCAATTAGTATTCTTTATTTAGATTATGTGGAAATGTTCCTTTTGACAATTTACATAATCCGTGTTACTAATCCCTTGTGTATCTTGGTGCTTCTAACCATCCACTTCTTTTTTTTGAGCTGCCCTTATTTTCTGTTTCTGTTAATACATGAATAATAAATCAAGTGAGCAGCTATAGCATCATTGTTCATCTTCCCCTACTCCGCTCTTAGAAAGAGAGTCAACCGATGCCTTTTATTTTTGTTAATTAACTTAGCTAGTGATGAGCGGATAATTTATACGCTTTTTGGCATTGTTTTTAGTATGTTTTTAGTAGGATCTAGTTACTTTTAGGGATGTTTTCATTAGTTTTTATGTTAAATTCACATTTCTGGACTTTACTGAGTTTGTGTGTTTTTCTGTAATTTCAGGTATTTTCTGGCTGAAATTGAGGGACTTGAGCAGAAATCAGATTCAGAGGTTGAAGAAGAACTGCTGATGCTGTTGGATTCTGACCTCCCTGCACTCAAAGTGGATTTTCTGGAGCTACAGAACTCGAAATGGCGCGCTTCCAATTGCGTTGGAAAGTAGACATCCAGGGATTTCCAGCAATATATAATAGTCCATACTTTGGCCAAGAATTGACGACGTAAACTGGCGTTCAACGCCAGCCTTCTGCCCAAATCTGGCGTCCAGCACCAGAAAAGGATCCAAAACCAGAGTTGAACGCCCAAACTGGCACAGAAACTGGCGTTCAACTCTACAAATAGCCTCTGCACGTGCAACACTTAAGCTCAGCCCAAACACACACCAAGTGGGCCCCGGAAGTGGATTTATGCATCAATAACTTACTCATGTAAACCCTAGTAGCTAGTTTATTATAAATAGGACCTCTTACTATTGTATTAGGTATCTTTTGGTCTCAGTTTTAATCTTTTGATCATCTTAGGATCTTAGGATTATCTTTGAATGCATTGTTCTTAGATCAAGGGGGATGGCCATCTCGGCCATGCCTGGACCTTCACTTATGTATTTTCAACGGTAGAGTTTCTACACTCCATAGATTAAGGTGTGGAGCTCTGCTGTTCCTCAAAGATTAATGCAAAGTACTACTGTTTTCTATTCAATTCTTCTTATTTCGCTTCTAAGATATCCATTCGCACCCAAAAACGTGATGAAGGTGATGATTATGTGTGACGCTCATCATCCTTCTCCCTTATGAACGCGTGCCTGACAAACACTTCTGTTCTACATGAATTAAGCTAGAATGAGTATCTCTTAGATCTCCTAACCAGAATCTTCGTGGCGTAAGCTAGAATGATGGTGGCATTCAAGAGGATCCGGAAAGTCTAAACCTTGTCTGTGGTATTCCGAGTAGGATTCAATGATTGAATGACTGTGACGAGCTTCAAACTCGCGAGTGCTGGGCGTTAGTGACAGACGCAAAAGGAGGGTGAATCCTATTCCAGCATGATCGGGAACCGACAGATGAATAGCCGTGCCGTGACAGGGTGCGTGAGCATATTATTCACTGAGAGGAGGGGATGTAGCCACTGACAACGGTGATGCCCTTGCATAAAGCCAGTCATGGAAAGGAGTAAGACTGATTGGATGAAGATAGCAGGACAGCAGAGGTTCAGAGGAACGAAAAGCATCTCCATTCGCTTATCTGAAATTCCTACCAATGATTTACATAAGTATCTCTATCCCTATTTTATTATATTAAATTCGAAAACACCATTATCACTTTATATCTGCCTGACTGAGATTTACAAGGTGACCATAGCTTGCTTCATACCAACAATCTCCGTGGGATTCGACCCTTACTCACGTAAGGTATTACTTGGACGACCCAGTGCACTTGCTGGTCAGTTGTATCGAAGTTGTGACAATTATGAATTAAGATCAGAGCACCAAGCTTTGGAGCCATTACCAGGATTTGTTCGAGCCTGGAGATCACAATTTCGTGCACCAGCTAGCACCCCTCAAACATCTGCAGATCGGAGTCGTTCACTTCCCTTCCTAATGCGAAAGAGCGTATTCTTTTATTGCATTTATTGCAGCTAGCACTACATAAAAGACTGGTTGCTCGATTGCACTTTTTAGATGTAGATGAAAGTTTCATTGAAGTGTCTGCCGCCCGGCCTGGTTACCCCAATCCTTAAGTATTTTCGTGCCATGATCTTATCATTGAATAATCAACGCAACTTCTTTTGGTTGGTCACCATTGGATGATTCCGCGATACACTCCCCCTATCTGCTATTCTATTATCTAATAGTATCGTCGAGGTATTCTAGATGGGGCCAACAAGAGCCATGTTTGCATTTGATGAGCCTGACTAGTAGCAGCAACCAGGTTATGTCTGTGCTGTGACTTTATATGAACCGTGTCAGAATGAACATCAAATCAACCAAAAGTTATCAGCTTCTTTCTTAAGTGCTTCAGTTCGACGTGATCTATCGCAGACGGTTTTGAATCAGACTCTTCCCCTACTTTCCACGCATCATGAGTGGATTCACCTTTCTCCCTCTGCAACCCCAGCCAATTAGTCATCTGAATCTTTGAATGTGCTAATGGTTGGGGGTCCGCCCAAGCTTTCTCGATCAATAGAGCTGTCAAATTTCCCCTCTCCCCGATTCATGCTGTCTTTCGAATCCCTTCATCTGACCCCGTAGTGAGGAGTCTGCATTTCAGAACCTGCAGCTATCTCCAAACCAAGCCCTCGAAAGAATCTAGTGGTTACAGAATCCTCCAGCGGGGAAGGTAAAATTGACTTGCCCTACAGATTTAAGGGTAGCGGCTATTATTAGCACTTGTCGCAGGGAACCCAGTCACCAACAGCTTTTGAGCCGGACTAATTCAGTCCCACTCTTGGGGTGGGGGACCTTATTCTTTTTGGTGGATTTCCGATTGGTCCCATCCAAATCGAAAGAGAATGAAGTAGGTTCTACGCGCTTTTGAGAACAAAATTTTAAATACATATTTTTCGGGTCTTGAGCCTATGATATGAGTTCTGTCGCTGGTTATAGAAAGCAAAGATTGGGGGCTCTCCATATTGCAGACGATGAAAAGGAACTACTGGGTGCATCGGATGATTGGAACAAAAGCCATTCTTTCACAACCGATTCTGGGCATTCTATAGAATGCAAAACCTGACTTCCTTTTTAAAGCTACTAAGTGAAGGGATTCCGATTCCTCATTTCGACAAAGAAGCTGTCGACTTAGTGCACACTACGGCAGGAGGGGCTACGAAACGAAACCAATAAGCGTTCCTTTCATCCTCTTTCTCACGACAAGTGGAATCTGGCCTATTCAAGAAGCCAAAGTCTTTTCCGGGAAAGATCAGATATGGATTAGAATTCTCTTCCGAATCTACTAAGCCTCATTGTCAAATAAAAATAGAATACGCTATAACAAATTAATAAATCAATTGGATATTCGGGAGTTAATAATTCGTTAATTGAATTTGAAGAGTCATTTTGAATTATTCAATTTTTTAGGTCTTGAATCTTGATTAATTTTTTTTTTTCGAAATTCATGGAAGAATAAATCGAGGAAATCGGGAAAGAAAGTTGCTCTTTAGGTGCTGGAAGGGGTCTATCTGCAGCAAGCCCCACTAGTAAAGTCAAAGGGAAAATGATAGGACCGATGCTCTTGCTGAATTGACAGGCCTTCTTGACTCATTTGCAGGGTTTCCGTATCCATCTTGTTTGCAGCCTTTCGTTTATCCATACTACCAGACGAGAGGACTATAGATAGATGTAACGTCCGATACGGTTCTTATCGGACATTGTTCCTCTATCATAGTGCTTCTATTTTCCATAGCCTTCCATTCCAGTGCTGGTAGTTGAATAAGGCCAGGCCAATATGAGCTGAGCTGCTATTAGCTATCTTTGCCTTCCTTTGCGAGTATCCCAGTAGGAGTAGTAAGCTAGGGCCAAATAAGTAAGATGGCCGATTCTTGCAACTTCTGCGCTTTCCCGCTCTTAGCAGCTCAAGCCGGGATTTTAACAAGATAAATAGGAAGCGTCGGGGAGGGCTTTGATAGCAATAGCATAAATCATTCTCAATATCGATCTGAATTTGCTATTTAGGCTTGGAAAGCCATCTAGGAGGCATCTTCTTGAAACTATCCTTTCCGTTTATGATGCTGTAATGGCGTGTAAAGAGTAAGATAGAGGAATCAAGCTTATGGATACCACTAGCCTTATCCAAGACCGGATCACAAAACAGAGGGGTGAAGGTCAGAAAGCCTTGCAGTCTTTTTAGTTAGTGCTTTGGAAGTTTCCATGCAAATGGATCAGACAGATAAGAGCACATAGCATCACTTACATCAGAAGTGGGATCACTCACTTCAAACCTTACTTCACAAGATCTTATCGCATTGAAAATCCGTATGGTGAAGTTATGAACGGAAGCACAGGGGTTAAGTCGAAAGTAGAAGTCGAAAGAGTAGGAGTAGGCGAGAAGCCGGCGCGTCTTCATTTTGGCTATTTTGCCAAGTTTCTTAGAGAGAGTTGTCTCGCGCCCCTAGGTATTCTCAACCTACCCATCAGTGTATGGTTTTTTTTTCATTACGCTTTTCCTAAAGATTGGACTTGATTAGGCCCCCCCCGGAAAGAGGCCTTAGTAAATAGGTAATCAAACAAGGAAAGAACAAGAGCACTAGAGCGGTGGGAGGGTTAGGCCTTAATTAAGCTGACATCTAAGGTAATCTTTTCCTGGAGTAGGCTATGGGCAATGCCTTAGATAATTGAATTTTTTACTTGATCCAGGAACTGACTATCTAATCATGGAGCAGCCACAAGGACAAGGCAAAGCTCACCCTGATTACGATTATGTGTCAGAATTGAGAAAAGCTATGTACGGGTTAAAGCAAGTCATCAAAAAGATGGAATGCTCAACTGCAAGCCTATCTCAACTCCAAGGGAGGTTAAGGCTAAGCTATGCTCAGCAGAGGATCAAACTATACCTAATTTCTGATCTTGCTTTTTCGAAAATCAAGAGCAAAGGGACTTGTCTCGGGATCCAAAATAGTCAAAACAACAGCTATAACCAGCCCTCTACCACACCTACTCAAAAGAAAGTGGAGAGATTTGGTGAGAAGGATGGATTAGAGTTTGACAAGAAAGAGATTGAAATCCATACCAATCAATAGAAACAAAAAATAGAGTAAAAAAAGGGGGATAAAAAAATGAAACATTGAAACACGTCTTTCCTTAGTCATGGGTACTCCCCACACCCCAATTTTCAAAGATTTTACATCTTCACAATCAAGCAAGTATTTAATCATACCATTGGACACCTGTGAACTCGGAGAGCTTTTAAGCATACCTTGCCTGGAATCTGCCCTAGGCTAACCACTTTCTTCTCTTATGAATTTTTTTTATAGATGATATGCTATTTTTGTAGCAAGAAGCGCCCCAAGCGGAACCGTTACGACAAGTTCGCTTAGGGTGTTTTTAGTGCAGGAGTACAACAATCGGCCTATAGACTACCTTACCTGCCTACTTCTTAAGCACTTTAAGGTTAAGGCAAATGCTTATCTAAATAATTATAATTAGCCTCATCGTCGTTGGTCCTTCGTTCACTCCCGTTTCTAAGAAAACGTCATTCGACTTGCATGTGTGAAGCATATAGCCCAACTAGCATGATTGAGCCCTGCAGTGGTAGAACCTGGTCTTTGCACTCATTTACGCACACAAATAACATATATATCTTAATAGAGTAATTTCTTGATATGGAATGCAATCTAGATGAAACTGATAGATTAGACGGAAGAGCTGACTGAAGACATTGAATTCGAGATGCAAATGGAATAGGAATTCACCCACCCAATTTCGATAAAAGGTGGA
This sequence comes from Arachis hypogaea, assembly GCF_003086295.3. NCBI lineage: Eukaryota > Viridiplantae > Streptophyta > Magnoliopsida > Fabales > Fabaceae > Arachis > Arachis hypogaea. The sequence goes on from NC_092050.1 coordinate 134,037,296, forward strand.
CAAATTCATAGCTGCCGCAGGTTAGACCATGTCGCCTAACCTCTCTTATGACATCCTCATGAATAAACAATAAATCTCATTCTTTGTTGTCAATTTCTGCTTTATATTGCGAAGAAGCATGAATTCTTTTTTAAGTCTAACCTGTTGTACTAGTTCAGGTATAACCAGGTATGGAGTAAGATGATGATAAAAGGACTTCTAGCTTTGAAACTGAGTCACCGTGAGCGCATCTTCCTAAGGGTACTACGAAGGCTAAAGTAATTGCGGACTAACTGCGGCAGCTTGCCATCATACTAAATGAAAGTTTTTTGATTAATTGAAATCGAAATGAGAAGATGGTTTTGTCATTATGAGATAAAAAAATGAAATTTGATACATAATTTATCAATATTGCTTTTTTTATTCAAAAAATCTTCTCCATTTTAATTATAACAGTAACTGTCAGTATATGTAAACCCTAGAATATAACTAGAAATTGTTACAGAGATAATATCTATCGGGTATCTTATCCGTATTCCGCATATGATACGTATATACCAGAATTTGAAATAAGATTCTCGTGCTTCCATAATTGAAAGAAGTTTTCCTTAAAAAAATAAATTCAATAGAAATTGAAAAATTGACTACGACATGCTCTGTACCGAATAAATAGGACTGCTATAAAAGGAAGAGACATGTATCTAATCTGGATACTAGATATATGGCTAGCTATAGCAACGAAAGTTAGATTTGTGCAGGTTTAATAAATATACTAGCTTTATTACGTATTCCAATTGTATTCTCAAATAAGAAGGGGTGGTGTGTAAACTCTCCCACCTTTGTAAATTAGAATTCTCCCTATTAATATAATAGAAATCTATATATATAATTTTGATAATTTGAAATTTGGAAAAAAAATTGAAAAGGGAGGGATTAAGTATTCTAAAATGAATTCTATGATTTCTATTATATTGTTCTATACTATATTGTTTAGGATTATTAGATTAGGTTTTTATCGAGCCGAACAAATCCCGAGTCGATTTTTTTCCCGATATCCAAATCGAATTGAAATATGTAATATCATAACATAATAATATTATTATGTTATAAATGGAATCCATTTTTTGGATATTCTAAAAAAACCAAGAAGTCGAGTTAGATCGTTTCAATTCCTTTCCATTTGGATTCTATCCGTTTGTTTTGTTGCAAATTCAAATTTTAGTATTAAATTCGATTCCCACCTTTTTTGTTTCTTCCTAACAGGTATTTCCTATACAGGGTTGGTAAAAAAATTTCATGTGATTCGGTAAAAGCAACAACAATTCCATTATTGCTAATTTTATTCATGTTATTCGATGAATAATGAGACAGCAAATGATGGGACATTTTCTAAAAAATACAAGGGGAAAATAAAAAGTGATTGGGGGTGAAAATGCGGAAATGTCTACAATACCGGGATTGAATCAGATACAATTTGAAGGGTTTTGTAGGTTCATTGATCGGGACTTAAGAGAAGAACTTTATAAATTTCCAAAAATGGAAGATCTGGATCAAGAAATCGAATTTCAATTATTTGCGGAAACATACCAATTGGTAGAACCCTTGATAAAAGAAAAAGATGCTGTATATGAATCACTTACATATTCCTCTGAATTATACGTATCTGCGGGATTAATTTGGAAAAACAATAAGGATATCCAAGAACAAACAATTTTTATTGGAAATATTCCTCTAATGAACTCCTTGGGAACTTCTATAGTAAATGGAATTTATAGAATTATAATCAATCAAATATTGGAAAGCCCTGGTTTCTATTATCGGTCAGAATTGGACCATAACGGGATTTTGGTCTATACTGGCACTATAATATCGGATTGGGGAGGGAGATTAGAACTAGTGATTGATAGAAAAGCAAAGATATGGGCTCGTGTCAGTAGGAAACAGAAAATATCTATTCTAGTTCTACTATCAGCTATGGGTTTGAATTTAAACGAAATTCTAGAGAATGTTTGCTATCCCAAACTCTTCTTGTCTTTCTTGAATGATAAGGAAAAAAAATTGGGTCAAAAGAAAACGCCATTTTGGAGTTTTATCAACAATTTGCTTGTGTAGGCGGAGATCCTGTATTTTCTGAATTTTTGTGCAAGGAATTACAAAAAAAAAGTTTTCACCAACGATGTGAATTAGGAAGGATTGGTCGACGAAATTTGAATCGAAGATTGAATCTTGATATACCTCAGAACAATACATTTTTGTTACCACGAGATATATTGGCAGCTGCCGATCATTTGATTGGAATGAAATTTGGAATGGGTACACTTGATGATATGAATCATTTGAAAAATAAACGTATTCGTTCCGTAGCAGATCTCTTACAAGATCAATTCGGATTGGCTCTGGTTCGTTTAGAAAATATGGTTAGAGGAACTATATATGGAGCAATTAGACTTAAATTGATACCGACTCCTCAGAATTTGGTGACTTCAACTCCGAATTTACTTCCCAACCGGCTAATGCTTCTAGAAAGGGTCTACGGGGAACCTTCTTCTCTTATGGAATTTATTACGTTAACAGTTCTTACAAAACGGAACACTTGAACGAGGAATAAAACTTCCTTTCTTCACTTATTATCTATTTTCACTTCTAAACCCTTCTTTTTTGGTCGAGTTACTCCGTATTCCCTCACCCGATTGCTCTATATTTTTACATATACCCTCTTTGGTCGAGAATACAGAATATTCATTCGAAAACAACAAACGCCACTATTAGTACTTCCTCAGAGCGATTGAACTAGCCTTTTGACTAAATAGATATGGGCATAGAGAGAGAATCCTGAACTACAGGAAAAAGGGAGAGCTACTTGCCAGCAGAAGTAAAGAAAGAAGCAAAAGCTTTCGAATGTAGTCACTCAAATCCCTTTTTTTTTTTACGTAAGTAAGCCTGCTGGCCTTGGGAAAATCAAGGGTCTTTCAAACTCCACAAGACTCCTGCTCTCTCACTGGCTAGCTTCTTCCCTGGCCTACCATCCAAGGGCAAGGGAACTCCACGATCAGTTGGATTGGGTCAGGAACGGTAATAAGGCTCTAGTTCGACTAGCAGCTTGCCTTATCGAATAGGGGCGAGAGGGAGAAAAAAATAGCAAGTACTACTCTTTCTCTTTGAACGAATCCGAAGCCTATCTTTATAACTGTGGGGAGATGGATTTGATTGGAACCTAAATCCTTGGATCGCCCATGTGTCTATGAAGAGGTTAAGCTAAGCCACTTCTTTCGCCTTTCGCTTTACAGTAGTTATGTGATCTTAGCCTTTAAGCTTTGAGCTTGCTTTTTCAAAAAGATGACGATGTGAAGCTGTGAACAAAGAGTCTATTGTCCCGTCTTAGACTGCTTTGGCCGGTATTTGCGGATATGCAGAAATCTTTCTCATTATTATAATGGATCCTCAAAAAAAGTTTGTATCGAATAAAATATATAATTCGGCTTTCTTGTATTAAAACTTTGGCTCGTAAACACAAGAGGACTTTACGCGCTTTTTTGAAAAGATTAGATTCAGAAGAATTATTAAAAGAATTCTTTACAGAGGAAGAAGAGATTCTTTCTTTGATCTTTCCAAGATCTTCGTCTACTTTGCGGAGGTTATATAAAAGTCGGATTTGGTATTTGGATATTCTTTTCAGTAACGATCCAATCAATGTAAATTGATAAATCAAAATTATCCTTACCTAAAATTTGGATAAAAAATGCATTTCTTTTTTATTTCAAATAGTATTCTCTATAGGATTCTAAAATGTTTATGTAATGTAGTAAAAGGGGGATTTGAGATTCATCAACACTGAGTATTTGACTTTTGGAGAGTATTGTTCTGGATAAGTAACTCAGGTTTAGATGTATACATAGGGAAAGCCGTGTGCAATGAAAAATGCAAGCACGGCTTGGGGAGAGATTTTTTATTGTTTTCCTTTTTAAATTCATTAACAAATCCAATTTCTACTCCAATAATGATATCTATATTAATTTTATTTAATTATAAAATCATTATTATTTCTATAGTATATCATTATTATTAGATTTTTCATATTCTTTATATTCATTATCTAAATTATTTGATAATTTCAAAATATGTTTAGATTTCTATTAATGTTTATATTAGAATAATATTTCTTTTATTTATTATATTTCTTTTTTTATTCTCATTCCATTTTTTGTGGTTTTTTTTTTTTTTTGCTACAGCCAGAGTTCAGCAAGAGTCTAGCCGGGCTCGGGGACTGTTTCCAGGAATTCCAGATAACTCTGATTTATTTGAATTTAAAAAAAATGAGATTCGCCCCCCTTTTTAATTGATTAGGGGGGTTGGTCCCCTTACGACACACGAGAACGCTCTAATTTGTAGAATTTCGTTTAAATTCAAACCCATAGCTGATAGTAGAACTAGAATAGATATTTTCTGTTTCCTACTGACACGAGCCCATACCTTTGCTTTTCTATCAATCTCTAGTTCTAATCTCCCTCCCCAATCCGATATTATAGTGCCAGTAATTTAGGAAGAAAATGGAAAGGACTATTCCGGCATCATTGAACATACTCTCTCCTTCAGCTCATCGCACCGAGCTTCCTTGCACTATGTGTGAAACGGACTATTATCGGATTGGACACGCCTATAGCTAAAGGAACGTATAGTGAGCCGTAGCGGAAGATCGACAAAAATGGAAAGGACTAAACCTCTTATAGAGAAAATCTGTTCGGAAGAGTTCATCACTAACGATGAGGCACGAAGAGGAATCTCTCCCGAAGAGGGGGTTCCATCCTCTTATAAACTTTCCCGTCCCCATGAAGAGTAGCCCGAGTGAAAAAGTTCTTGTAGTAGTAGTTAAGGAGTAGCTAGCAGCTATGAGTTCCGAGTTGACGAAATCAAATAAAAAAGAAATCTCTCCGGATTGGTGACACCAGTACCACACTCTACGGCACACATCCCAAGTTGTAGTAGACGAAGATGGTCACCTAGGATAGGCAGACAAACCTGAACCTTAGAAAGTTTAGGTAGGCTCAAGCCACTTCTACTTTACCGAAAGTGTGATGTGAAGACAATTCTTTCAATAGGCTTCAGTCGACCAATCCCTAAGTTAAGTAAAGTAGGGCTTAGAAAGTACTGGAAGAAGAAAAATTACTTATTTATTTGCTTGCCGAGCAAGCGAAGATATTTCTGGTCATTATTTATTAATGTTAATAAATCAATTAAATAAATTTTTTTTTTACTTTTTGTTTTCTTTCTTTACCCCCACAAAGATATTGAATATAATGATTTTTTTTTGCCATTGAGATTTTGAAAATGAACATTGAAACGTACTTATACGCAAAGCTGCACTTCCCGCGCTATTCCGTGGTTCAGTAAGAGAAGGCGATCCCTTCTCAATACCTTACCGGGCCTTGAACAAGAACGAGCCGTGGGAAAGTCCCCATCGACCTTCAAAGCAGCATTTAACGCCTTTTTGAGATAGGTGAGAACTTTATCCACTAGAAAGAGAATTACCAGATACGAATACAAATAGAGTTGGAATCGATAAGCCAAAAGCTTTCAAGTTAGCTATAGTAAGGTCTGATTATAGGAAGAGCACAGGCTCGACCGATAAAGAGATCTAAGGCTTCTTTGAAGATCGAAGAACGGAGTTTCGGACAATTATGCCATTCGGAAGAAGTCTTCTAAAGAGGGAAAGCCTGTTACGAGTAAGTGGAGAGGAAAGATCTCCAGAGATTCTTAAGGGCGGACACTTCACTTCAAGCTCCGTCTATGATCGGCTTGCTTTCTCGGTATCGGCGGCTATGCTTCGCTCTATCGCTAGTGAAAGAAGATAGCAATTTAAGTCGATTTACTTAGTTAGTCGGGACTTGCTTCTTAGCGTTCGGATAGGCATTTTTGATGCGGCTATTGAGATAGCCCTTTTGGCTATATTTTCTGGGACTCTGCCCATTTCATAAAGTATTCTACCGGGTTTAACGACAGCTACCCAATATTCGAGAGATCCCTTTTCCGAACCCATACGCATTTCAGTTGGTCTTATTGTAACCCGGAGCAGGCGAGAATTCCTAAGATAGACTTAGACGTCATGTCAGAATAGATCTTTCTGGGGGATTCCGACCTCCCCCCTGCTACGACATTTGCACATTTGGATGCTACGACCGTACTATCAAGAGGATTGGCTGCCAAAGGTATCTATCCAGCTGTAGATCCTTTAGATTCAACGTCAACTATGCTCCAACCTTGGATTGTTGGTGAAGAATCGACAGAAAGACTTCCTAGTTCATCCTCTACTTCGACCAGCCTCACTAGCCATCGATCCAGCTCAGCGTGAAGAGGTGCAACCCCTACTAAGCAAAGTGGACAGCTGGAGAGATGCTTTGGTTGATTTCCTCAATTATTGATGAACCTTGGACAACTTTCTCTGAAAGCACCGAGGAAACATCTCTGTGGGATTTGGCGATAGAGGATAAGCCCCTTCGCTGCCTCTCATTTAGCTACTCTTCAGTATTTTACATTTTACCCTAAAAGGTCGGAAAAAACCACTACATTTCTTGAATGGTCGCTGCCTACATAACTCTTTCTCCCTCTTTTCAAGGAAGTGAGTCTCAGACCTATTTATGTAGTTCTCGGTCCTTTTTTTACAGTGTCTGACTGGTACTTTTGTGGCTCTTCACTCCAGCCCTGAAGTATTCTGTAAGCTGTCATGAGTACGCCTTTTTAGCCTACTCCGACAGCAAATTGGCGTAGTTTTGGCAGCCAGCCTCCGCACCCTGGCATAGGCATTTGCTTACTTGCTCGCCCTCTTTTTTGCTTTTATGGTATAAGTATTGATGGGAAAGTTGGATCTTCTTTCTATCTATTGATTTTTATTGATAAATAGAAGTGGCCCACCCACTCACGACCCATGGGGAAGTCATCTACGCTCAGCAGCGCAAGTAGGGAGGGGGGATCCAGAGCTAAGACTCCCGTCTATTGCATAACCTAAAAAAGCTATAAGCAAAGTACTAGAGGTGCGCTTCGCCCGGTGACTAAGAAAGAAATTGGTTTGCACTTTGAAGTGATGAGGTTGCAATCCCAGGGAACAATTCAGACTGAGTTCAATTAATCCCGTCCTTCCTTCAGCTTACGGGGATAGAGTTGAAGAAGGAGATGAGCTACCTAGACCTTTTCTTTGTATGTATGGGTCTCGGCAATTGAAGAGAGAAGGGTTGCGAACCAGACGGAACAAAACTAGGTTTTGGAAGATATGGCACTCAAAGTTGTAGAGCTGGTCGTCTTTCATATCGAGCCATTGAAGCAGCGCGTCGGGCTATAATCGAACACTTCCATCGTGCTATGAGCGGACAATTCCGAAAAAATGGTAAGATAAGGGTAAGAGTTTTCACGGATATCCCTATTACCGGGAAACCTACATAAGTCAGAATGGGAAGAGGAAAGGGAAATCCTACGGGTTGGATTGCTCGTGTGTCCACGGGACAAGTCCTATTTGAAATGGATGGTGTGAATTTTGCAAATGCTCGACAAGCCGCTACATTAGCGGTGCATAAACCATGTTCGTCAACCATGTTTGTTAAGTGGTCGTAACGTAATTGGTTAGTGGGGAAAAACCGGGCCGGGATTCAAAAGAATTAGGCGAAGGGTGGGGGGTCGGGCCCTCTCCTTTGCATTATGTTAGTTGGGCCTCCCCGGGTGTTTTTCCTTCTTTATTTGTTTAGGATTTAGGTTCCTTATTACCGAAGGAGCCTCTGTGGTTCCTTGGATGGCAACTGGGACAAATTCAGGGAACAGTGGCTCGGAGAGTTGGCTAAAATACCTTAACCGGTCACCATCAGAGGGTATGGAAAATAGCGAAGCCGAGCCCGCTTCAAGAAACCCGGAGGCACGAGACAGTGATCCCAGGGAAGAAATAGGACCTTCCTCGGTAAGGCAGCGAGTGGATTCGGCGAACGCTCTCCGAACCGTGCTAGATAGTCACCCATCACACGACTCTCAAACCCAACCTGTGGTGAATCCTGGGAGACAAGGTCAAAGCGCTTGATCCTTTGCCCCATACTTTGAGATGCTTCTCCCCGCCGATCAAGCAGCGACGCTGCTCGTGATAGGCTTTGCTTTAAGCCGCTATCGTTCGGTTCGAATAAATAAGTCAAGTCCCCTCCGGTCGGTTCGCTCAGGTGGTCTTCCCTTATCTTCTCTAACGTTCAGAGTAGTTCTGGTTTAAAAAAGGAGCACCGGCCGAGCGCCCTGAATGAATAAGAAATGGATAGCAAAGGGAATCAATGATTCTTATTCAACCGAGTTGAAGTTAGCAACATGTCGATTACACACCGGAGGTTGGTAAGAACTGAGGGACAATGCCCCCTAACCTAAGTGGGCCTACCAGCGAAACAACTGGTATTGGGTCGGGGGTGGGGGGTTGGTTTCGTGCAAGGCCTTCGCAGCAGGAAGAGGCAGTTGTCATTTGAAAGGAAAGGCCCTTTGTATAGGGTTCCAAACCTGCGCACCCTGATTCCAAATTTCTATGTTATTAGTAAAGCCTAAACTTATTGAAAACTAAAGCGCTAACGCTATAATAATTATAAAAATAGCAACCTTTCACCTTATAAAACAAAACAAGTTTACTTACTAAAAAAAAAGAAAGTGGCAACAAGCACCTTCTTTCTCACTTTCTCAAAGTCGCTTCTTGCTTTAGAAAGATTGCAGCGTTAGCGCTTCTTGACTAATAACATCATAGAAAGAGTCAAGGCTCCTCTCCTTTTCTACGAATCTACAACTCTCTTTACTGAGCGAGACTCCATCCATATCCCTACTAGTGGTTTTATTGAACATTTTCCATTTTATCATTTGTTTGACAGCCTAAACTAGGCTCCATTTTAGATAGGTTTTCGGTCTTAATAAAAAAAAGGTCAGGGGCGCGTCGAAACGGTCGGTGGCTGCTTAGTCTCATCCGAGAGTCTAATCTCTTTGTACTTCTTTTTTATTTAATTACCATCCCCGGTTTCACCTGCGGCAACCCTTCTCCGACCAATTGAAGTGGCCTAAGCACGTGTATAGGCGTAGGAATTGCATTTTCTCTACCTTGAACACTGGAGTCTTCTTGTAGCTATATCTTACCACTGGATTGGACCAAAAGAAAGCCTCAATCTACTCGAATATGTTAATAACGGATCGAGTCCATTAGTACGAGCAGCCAATGAGTGGGAAACACAAAGTATACTAGACTCCCTTTCTTTTAGACCAAGACATACCCGATGATAAGCAATGAATTGAGGATCCACAATGTCATGATGGAGTCTTCACGTTCATACAAGAGAGACTCCGTAGGCGGATGAAGAGCCAGTAGAAGCACGTGGAATATATGCACCAGCACGGCATGTAGGTGAGCAGAATACTTGAAGCTGACGGTTTAGGTAACTACCCCATAAATCCGAAGTAGCGCATGTGAACTGAAAGTCCATACCTTCGGTCTATCACCGCGGAGTGCCGGACCTGCCTTCCCAGAAAGCACTCGCATACAGATTCGAAGTCTTCATTCGAAGATTCCACCTATACCTTTTTCACTCGAGAAAACAATTCTAGCCTCTATTCTTTGCTTTGTCTTGAATCAAAGAGGAAGGACAAGAGCTCGGATAACAACGATCACAACTTGAAATGCTAGACTAGAACTACTTTACTTAACTTATTGGCTATATGACTGTAGTGAAGATATGTGAAAGAGGGAGAATGCGCTACATCGGATCTTGCTGTAGTTGATGAAAGAGCTGTAGTGAAAGAGTGAAAGGCTAGTTGAGTTAAACAGTAAATTGTTGGCTGATGACCATTCAAGTTATCCAGGAATTCTGGTTAGAAACAACATTGTCTCCAAGTCTATCTCTGAAGACCAAAAGGAAATTTTGGGGGACAGGTCCCTATTGAGAAGGGAAGAAATGCCAGAGGTCTAACCTAGCCCTTTCTTTCATGCAGTGAAGCGGCTAGAGCCAAAAGTACGGGATTGTTTGAAGGCCTTTCTGGTTTCAGCCGAAGTAGGTTCTTCATCAAACTAGTCGGGAAAGAAAGCTAGCCTTTGAAGGGAAGTTTTAGAGTGCCTTCTCGCTCCTCTCCTAAAGTCCGTTCCTTCCGTTACTAACTTTCACGGCCCTTAGCCTTAGTTGGAAGCTAAACCAAAGCTAAGCTTGTAGGCTCGTAGAGAAAGCTATTGTGCAGGTATACCCACAATCCATGTTCCTGAACAGTCTCGTTCGAACATCTTAGGGTTCACTTCAAGCCGTGGCTTGCTTTCTCGGTATCGTAAGTCTAAACTCTTTATTTAAGCCAGATAACTAATAGATAGAGATATAGCAAGACAGCAATGAGTAGTTCGCTCCAGGACTCTACCCCCTCGAGAGCTGGATGCCGGCCGAGATGGAGCTGGGAGCCAACCTATATGGTGAAGGAGAGAGCGGACAAAGTACCAGACGATTTGGGTTGGATAGAGCGTACGATAAGAGTAAGCAGACGATGTCGATAGAAGACGATTCGTGGGATCTTCCTCAAAGTCAAAAAAGAGAAAAATGAGCTAAAGATGTTATGCCCAGCCCATGGAATTAGATGTCGAATGAGTACGATTTCGAGCATAAAGAGAGAAGAAAAAGGAACTTTTTAGCAAGATAGCTGCCAGAAAGACTGAGCTTAGGTGCATAGCGCTAAAATAAGTGGTTGAAGAGTAGCTTTCCATCCCGACAATGACTCTTTCCATTTTTGGGATTTCACTTAAAAAAAAGACTGGACTTCAAGCAGCAATGAGAGTAAAGGCAAGGAATTGATGCGCCCCTCCAACAAGAAAAGGGAATGGGGCAAGGCAAATTTCCAGACAATGGCAAGTGCTTGAGAAGGAGCTGTGAAAGAAGGGGTTGCTAGAGAATAGGGAGCTCTTGAAGAAGAAGGGATTTCGGGGTGAACGGCATTCTACACTAGTCGATTTCCCTCATTGCACTGTCCCCTTAATGCTACGAAGTGAAGCAGGCATAGAGACCAACCGTAGGGTCTCTATCCTGTGATCTTTCATCAACCTCGGCTCGGTATCGGTAGTCTCAGTCTTTCCCTTCGCACAACAAATCCACTTTGAAGTTGACTTATCCGCTCGGCCAATCGTCGGAATGTGTACGAGATACCATAAGGGCCCAATATCTCAATAGCTCCTTTGTCTAAAGCTTCGAATGAGACTTCATATCCGAAATGCAGGAACGCACCTCATTCATTGATGGGAGAGTCCCCACCGGTCAGCGATTTGGTTTTATGCATTACACAAGATGGCACAGACGAGTACTAATTTCATTGGGTACGCAAAGGCCTAACCCAATAGAGCAGTAATCATTGAAGATAGGTCTGGCGCTCCTGCACCTATCGGTACAGTGGCTTGACGCTCCTGGAATCATCAAGAAAATGGATGCGTGTCGTTAGCCTTTCTCTAAAGTAGGCTTTCTCGCAGCTCAATCCCTTGCTTGTTCGCTTCGCATAGGCTACACAAGCGATACACTGAACACCCCTTATCCTTAATTTAATCTTGCCTGAATTTGCCAGTATTCTTACATATACGAACCTTCTTTCTCAGTCGGGCATGGTAATAGATTCAAGAGGTATTGGAAAATCTTACCACGGAAGGAAGAGATAAGGAATCCCTAGCTTTTGGAAGTGAAGAAGCGGATAAAGTAGTGATTCTTTGACTTCGAATATGGTTTACAGGTCGACTTCAGTGAAGACTACTCTAGAATCTTGGATTCCTTTCTACATGTAATTGCTAAAGCTTTCGATCCATTTGGATTGGGGCAGCTAAGCTTCGAGCAAAGCACGAGAAGTAGTCTTTCAATTCCACTCCACCTTACGCTATTGCTCCTCTTCCATGATGAAGCGTAGCTATCCCCTTTATGTGTAAGCCCTTCCAAGGGGAGGAGGTTGAAAGCAAGAATTCGGACACCATTGGTCACAGAACTCCTCAGACTAAAACCTGTCCTCCACCATACCATGGACTCTACACTACATACTTGATTGACTGGCTTAGTAGACCGACACCTATGTGCTAATTATTTTATTGGTAATGGTATGTTTTGTACGTGGATACCACGAGGTTTAGTAATAGATATGGAACAACAGACTTTAAGTCTTGAACGTTCTATTCTACGAGGACCGATAAGAGTTCTTGCTTAAAATAAAAGGTACGTACTAACTGAGAGTTGAATCTATCCTGACTTTCAAGTAGTGCTTGATTGAGGGACCCGAATCCGTACTTTCCGGTACTATGCCTACTCCCTTTTCCTCTTTCAAGTGGGTTGAACTCTTTCGGGAGAGATTCCTCTCCGTCCAATCAACTAATTTCATAGCAAGAAAGCTCTTACCTAGTCAGCAGGGAAGCAACCAGCGAAGAGTCCAATTCATGATTCCAGTTCAGAAGGACTTCATTCAATCGAAGAAAAGAAGGAAGCCTTACGAACAGATAGCCCAGACAGGGTGACAAGATGTGACAACCAGAAGGAATCAGAGCAATAACGGTTCAAAGACACATGGTATGAGCTAGCAGCGATACATAATGGAATAATTTAGTAATAGTTCTTTCTATTAATACTTCTATATTAATACTTATAATATAAAAGGATTAATCGTAGAAATTAGTCGTATAAATAGAATAAATAAATGGAATAGTATTGAATAGTATTCAATTTGAGAAGAGAATCTTTATAGAGGATTTCGAATAGATTCGAAATTTAATAGATTAATAAAATCTATAAATCTGAATATATTACTCCTATTGAATATTCAAATTCATTTTTCTATTACTATCTTTTTTATTTTGTGATTTTATTCTATAAATTTAATTATATTAAATTGATAAATTTTGAAAGTTGAATTCAATTTCTATTTTGAGATTTGTTTTTAAGTTTTACAATATACCATAACAATATACCCTCCCTATATATAAATATAAGATGATATAAATATTAAGTATAGAAGATTTTTCCAATAGAAAAAAAAGTTTGACCCCTCCCTCCCTATAATGTCTTAGTTTTCTTTATTTTTATTTGGGGGCTTATATATTCTATTTTTTTAATGTGCCTCACAATTCGAAAGAATTCGTGGGGAGGGGTCATTTCAGTTCATTTTTTGATCTATAACAAATAGCTTCAAGAGATGATAGAATTAAGAATACCCACTAAAAAAACTAATACAATCCATAATGAGGTACCGGAAAATACAATATTTTTGTTACTTGACCAACCATCAGGAGAAGCAAATACAACCGGTACACTAATCAATAAAATTGATGAAGTAGCAATTAATGCAAATATTTGCTTTCTTTCTTAGGCGCCTGCTTTCCGATAGACGAGTTCATTGAGCAATGGCGCACAAATCAATAAGAGTTGATGCTTTGAGAGAAAGCAGCTCGTAAGCGGCTTCCTTTTTCTGTTCCACCACTACAGAAGGTACTTGTCCTTGTCAGAGACTAGTACCTTCTAATCTTTGGAAAAGGTAGAACGGGTTCTTTCGGACCCTTCGCATGAAGCAGTTTCTTGCCGCCTAATGCATGCTCCATCGAGTAGGGTACGAGAGAGAATGGCTCTTTGAGGGGAAGAAAATTCTTTTCTCATAATCATTCAATAAAAAGCAAGTTGCTAGCCTAATCCCAAGTATTATAACAATGGCAGATCTCTTCTTTCCTTTCTTCATAGCGAAATTAAAGAATTGCCTAAAGATTCAAGTTATTACCAGATTAGCTAACATAACATTATTTATAAAAACAATCTCTTTTAATAACCGATCGTAGAATAGAAAAAGTATTCTCCCACGGAGGAGCCCCTGAAAGAGCTCTCTAAAATGCTTGCCGATTAGAAATCATTTTGAAAGAATGCTTCGCGTGCCAAAACATTTCTTTCTCGATGAGACGAAATTACTTGGGGGGTTAGCCCTTTCAGTTGCTCCTCCGTGGGAGAATACTTTTTCTATTCTACGATCGGTTATTAAAAGAGATTGTTTTTATAAATAATGTTATGTTAGCTGATCTGGTAATAACTTGAATCTTTAGGCAATTCTTTAGTTTCGCTATGAAGAAAGGAAAGAAGAGATCTGCCATTGTTATAATGCTTGGGATTAGGCTAGCAACTTGCTTTCTATTGAATGATTATGAGAAAAGAATTTTCTTCCCCTCAAAGAGCCCTTCTCTCTCGTACCCTACTCGATGGAGCATGCATTAGGCGCTGCGAGGATGAAAGCCTAGTACTTTTTATACGTCAATAGGACTTCCTCCTTATATATGAATAAGCGCAAGTTTCCCTTTCATATGAATCTTCCTATAGAAATTTTTAATAAGGGGTAGCGATCTACAACTGAGTCTTCTTCACATCAAAAATAGTCTATGACTCCCGAGATGTTTCTGATTCAATAATTCCTGAAAACAGGGCTGGCGCGCCTAACAGGAGATTCGATAACGAGAAAATTCAACGATAGAACAAGAAGCATGCTATGGGAACTCAAAGGAACTGGCACTCTGTATGTGCTGCTATGATACTAAGCTCTTACTGCTCTCTTATGCCATTACGCTTACTTGAGCTAGCTCTTATCGGTAGGACGGAAAAAAGAGAACTAACTGACCTTAGATCTCTGGTCGGCTATCAGTAAAGGAACCTTCTGGCCGGTTAGGTTAAGCAAAGAGCTCTGGCAGGGATTCTTTCCTGAAAGTGCGAATGTGAAAGAGCCCCTAGATTAACATCAGTTAGCCGTGAAGAACGCAGGTAACCTTACTGGGCTTGATTTGTGAAAGTCAGCTCTGGCTTTCGGCTCCTATTCTGCCGCTGTTCGTATTAGTTATTCACGATTTTTCCCTTTAATGGTATCGATCGATAGGGAATCACCTTCCTCGAACTATCCATAGCTGGAGCTTACTAGAGAGCCGTCAAGAAGCATCCAACCAATCCAGTTTCACCAATCCTATTAGGCTGTTTTGGAAAGCCAGCGAGCTTTAGGGCAAGGAAGTCAAATTGTTGATGCGGAGAATGCCCTCTTTCTCTTTTAAGGATCAAGAGTTTCCCACATACACAGAATCAAATGCTAGTTCGTACCCAAGGGATTCTATCTTCCTAGATGGGCTTGTTCTTGAATGCGCAGGGATTGGGACTAAGAAGACTGCTGCCATTCCATTCAGGTAATGCAATTGTGAATGTCCGATCAATAGCAAGAGTGCTGTGGCACTTCTTAATGACTTTCCTGTTTCTGGCTGCAAAAAGTCCTTCTATCTGGGTATGTATTAGAATACAATGCTTCTCAAAAATAAGAAGCATTTTGTGCCGGGCCATGAGAAGGAAGACTAGTTATATGCTTTTCACATGCAAGTTAACAAGTTCAAGCAAATATAAACATCATCATGCTAATCTCAAAGAGCTCGGGGCTTCCCGCCAGAAAGTGATAGAAAGTACACCCCGAGACATAGCGTGAAGTTCGTTGTCAAGGTAGATCGTGCCTGTCAAGATATTGCGTATAATATATATAGAGGGATAGCCAGTCGCGTGAAAGACCAAGACAAGCGCCACTGGATAAGCCCGATTTCGAAGCTAGAAGAACTAATTCATAATCCGTTTTTCCAAACAAAAGATAGAGTTCAAATTAATATTCAACCAGCTTGGAGACAACTGTTTTCTGTAGCTTTCAAAGTGATGCCTTCTTTGTGCTTAATAGAACGACATGCTTACTACAGATAGAACCAGTGGACTGAAATGATTCTGATTCTTCCTTACGAGATATCCCCAGGGATTAAGAACCTCTTAGTTTTTTGGGACCATGTCCCATCAGTGAGGGACTGGTGCACGAATTGTGAATCACACATTTCACAACTCGTACCACTAACCAGCAAGTGCACTGGGTCGTCCAAGTAATACCTTACGTGAGTAAGGGTCGAATCCCACGGAGATTGTTGGTTTGAAGCAAGCTATGGTTATCTTGTAACTCTTAGTCAGGATATAATATCAATAATAATTCTTAGTTTTAATTGTAAAAAGTCAAAGGGCATAAAACATATACTTGTTACTCAATAATGGAGAATATGTTGGGGTTTTGGAGATGCTTTGTCTTCTTTATTTTAGTTTTTCTCTTGTACTCCTCTTCACACACGCAAGGCTCCTTCCATGGCAAGCTGTATGTAAGGTGTCACCATTGTCAATGGCTACTTCCCGTCCTCTCAGTGAAAATGGTCCAAATGCTCTGTCACAGCACGGCTAATCATCTGTTGGTTCTCGATCATGTCGGAATAGAATCCCTTGATTCTTTTGCGTCTGTCACTACGCCCAACAATTGCGAGTTTGAAGCTCGTCACAGCCATTCAATCCTTGAATCCTACTCAAAATACCATAGACAAGGTTTAGACTTTTCGGATTCTCATGAATGCCGCCATCAATTCTAGCTTATACCACGAAGATTCTGATTAAGAAATCTAAGAGATACTCATTCAATCTGATGTAGAACGGAGGTGGTTGTCAGGCACACGTTCATGGGTTGAGGAAGGTGATGAGTGTCACGGATAATCACCTTCTTCATAGTGAAGCGCGAATGAACATCTTAGATAGGAACAAGCGTGTTTGAATGGAAAATAGAGATAATTGCATTAATTCATCAAGATGCTGCAGAGCTCCTCACCCCCAACAATGGAGTTTAGAGACTCATGCTGTCAAAGAGTACAAAGTTCAGATCTAAAAATGTCATCCGGTACCAAATGAATCTCTAAAAGTTGTTTAAATACTAAACTAGTAACCTAGGTTTACAGAAAATGAGTAAACTATGATAGATAGCGCAGAAATCCACTTCTGGGGCCCACTTGGTGTGTGCTGGGGCTGAGACTTAAGCTTCTCACGTGCCTGGGCTGTTTTGGGCGTTCAACGCCAGGTTGTAACCTGTTTCTGGCGTTGAACTCCAACTTGTAACTTGTTTCTGGCGCTGGACGCCAGACTGCAACATGGAATTGGCGTTGAATGCCAGTTTACGTCATCTATCCTTAAGCAAAGTATGGACTATTATATATTTCTGGAAAGCCCTGGATGTCTACTTTCCAACGCAATTGAGAGCACGCCATTTGGAGTTCTGTAGCTTCAGAAAATCTACTTTGAGTGCAAGAAGGTCAGAATCCAACAACATCAGCAGTCCTTTTTCAGCCTGAATCAGATTTTTGCTCAGCTCCCTCAGTTTCAGCCAGAAAATACCTGAAATCACAAAAAAACACACAAACTCATAGTAAAGTCCAGAAATGTAATTTTTAATTAAAAACTAATAAAAATATACTAAAAACCAACTAAATCATACTAAAAACTAAGTAAAAACAATGCCAAAAAGCGTATAAATTATCCGCTCATCACAACACCAAACTTAAATTGTTGCTTGTCCCCAAGCAACTAAAAATAAAGTAGGATAAAAAGAAGAGAATATACAATGAATTCCAAAAACATCTATGAAGATCAGTGTTAATTAGATGAGCGGGGCTATTAGCTTTTTGCTTCTGAACAGTTTTGGCATCTCACTTTATCCTTTGAAGTTCAGAATGATTGGCATCTATAGGAACTTAAAATTTAGATAGTGTTATTGATTCTCCTAGTTTAGTCTGTTGATTCTTGAACACAGCTACTTTATGAGTCTTGGCCGTGGCCCTAAGCACTCTGCTTTCCAGTATTACCACCGGATACATACATGCCACAGACACATAACTGGGTGAACCTTTTCAGATTGTAACTCAGCTTTGCTAGAGTCCCCAATCAGAGGTGTCCAGGGTTCTTAAGCACACTCTTCTTTTGCTTTGGACCTTGACTTTAACCGCTCAGTCTCAAGTTTTCACTTGACACCTTCACGCCACAAGCACATGGTTAGGGATAGCTTGGTTTAGCCGCTTAGGCCAGAATTTTATTCCTTTAGGCCCTCCTATCCACTGATGCTCAAAGCCTTGGTATCCTTTTTATTTACTCTTGCCTTTTGGTTTTAAGGGCTACTGGCTTTTTGCTCTTGCCTTTTGGTTTTAAGAGCTTTTGGCTTTTTCTGCTTGCTTTTTCTTTTTCTTTTTTTCGCTATTTTTTTTCTGCAAGCTTTGTTCTTCACTGCTTTTTCTTGCTTCAAGAATCATTTTTATGATTTTTCAGATTATCAAATAACATTTCTCCTTTTTCATCATTCTTTCAAGAGCCAACAATTTTAACATTCATAAGCAACAAATTCAAAAGACATATGCACTGTTCAAGCATTCATTCAGAAAACAAAGAGTATTGCCACCACATCAAAATAATTAAATTATTTTAAAATTCGAAATTCATGTACTTCTTTTTCTTTTTCAGAAAACAATTTTCATTTAAGAAAGGTGATGGATTCATAGGACATTCATATCTTTAAGACATAGACACTTAGATACTAGTGATCATATAGTAAAGACACAAACATAATTAAGCATGAAGCATAGTAAATGAAAAACAGGAAAATAAGAACAAGGAGATTAAGGAATGGGTCCACCTTAATGAGGGTGGCATCTTTATCTTCTTGAAGAACCAATGGTGCTCTTGAGCTCCTCTATGTCTCTTCCTTGCCTTTGTTGCTTTTTCCTCATAGCTTTTTAATCTGCAGTCAATTGCTCTACCACTGAATTATGGAAAAATAAAAGCAATGCTTTTACCACACCAAACTTAAAAGGTTTGCTCGTCCTCGAGCAAAAGAAGAAAGAAGTGGAGAAGATGGAGGAGATGGAAGTGTGTGAATGGGTGAGTTTGGGAGGGAAATGGTTTGAATTTGAATGGTGAGGTAGGTGGGGATCCTGTGGGATCCACAGATCCAGTGGGATCAAGGATTTAGCATCCCTGCTCCAATTAGGCGTACAAAATGCCCTTACTGTGCAATCCTGGCGTTTAACGCCAGATTGCTGCCTGTTTCTGGCGTTTAACGCCAGACTGATGCTTGTTTCTGGCGTTAAACGCCAGCTTGGTGTTTGTTTCTGGCGTTAAACGCCAGACAGATGCTTGTTTCTGGCGTTTAAACGCCAGAATGATCTTCCTCTAGGGTATGCTATTTTTCATGCTGTTTTTTATTCTGTTTTTTATTTTTCATTTGTTTTTGTGACTTCACATGATCATCAACCTAAAGAAAACATAAAATAGCAATGGAAAATAAATAGATATAATTAAATAACATTGGGTTGCCTCCCAACAAGCGCTTCTTTAATGTCAATAGCTTGACAGTGAGCTCTCATGGAGCCTCACAGATAATCAGAGCAAGGTTGGGACCTCCCAACACCAAACTTAGAGTTTGGTTGTGGCCTCCCAACACCAAACTTAGAGTTTGACTGTGGGGGCTTTGGTTGACTCTGCAGTGAGAGAAGCTTTTCATGCTTCCTCTCCATGGTTATAGAAGGAGAACCTTGTGTCTTATAGTTTGCAATGTCTTCAAACCACAGAGCTTCCTGAATAGCAAACAATTGCTCATTCGGAAAGGTTTCAGAGATCTCAGTAGGAAGGAGGGATGCTCCTGCTACTGGTTCTATCCGGGACAGGTGATCAGCTACTTGATTCTCTGTCCCTTTTCTGTCTCTTATTTTTATATCAAACTCTTGCAGAAGCAACACCCATCTTATGAGCCTGGGCTTTGAATCCTACTTTGTGAGTAGATATTTAAGAGCAGCATGGTCAGTGTACACAATCACTTTTGATCATACTAAGTAGGATCTAAACATGTCAATGGCATAAACCACTGCAAGTAATTCTTTTTTTGTGGTTGTGTAATTTTTTCTGGGCATCATTTAAAACATTGCTAGCATAATAAATGACATGCAGAAGCTTGTTATGCCTCTGTCCCAATACTGCACCAATGGTATGGTCACTGGCATCACACATTAGTTCGAATGGTAATGTCCAGTCTGGTGCAGAAATAACTGGTGCTGTGACCAGCTTAGCTTTCAGGGTCTCAAACGCCTGCAGACACTTTGTGTCAAACACAAATGGCGTGTCAGCAGCTAGCAGATTGCTCAGAGGTTTTGCAATTTTTGAAAAATACTTTATAAACCTCCTATAGAATCCTGCATGCCCCAGAAAGCTTCTGATTGCCTTAACATTGGCAGGTGGTGGTAATTTTTCAATTACTTCAACTTTAGCTTGATCCACCTCTATTCCCTTGTTTGAAATTTTATGCCCAAGGACAATCCCTTCAGTCGCCATAAAGTGACATTTTTCCCAATTTAAAACTAGGTTGGTCTCTTGGCATCTTTTCAGAACAAGTGCTAAATGGTTAAGGCAGGAGCTGAATGAGTCTCCAAATACTGAAAAGTCATCCATGAAGACTTCCAGAAACTTCTCTACCATATCAGAGAAGATAGAGAGCATGCACCTCTGAAAGGTTGCAGGTGCATTACACAGACCAAAAGACATCCTTCTGTAGGCAAACACTCCAGAAGGACATGTGAATGCTATTTTTTCTTGGTCCTGAGGATCTACTGCAATTTGGTTGTAACCGGAATACCCATCCAAAAAGCAGTAATATTCATGACCTGCTAGTCTCTCTAGCATCTGGTCTATGAATGGTAAAGGAAAATGATCCTTCCTGGTGGCTGTATTGAGCCTTCTGTAGTCAATACACATACGCCACCCTGTAACTGTTCTTGTAGGAACCAGTTCATTCTTTTCATTATGAACCACTGTCATTCCTCCTTTCTTAGGGACAACATGGACATGGCTCACCCAGGGGCTATCAGAAATAGGATAGATAATCCCAGTCTCTAGTAATTTAGTGACATTTTTCTGCACCACCTCCTTCATGGCAGGATTTAGCCGCCTCTGTCGTTGAACCACTGGCTTAGCATCATCCTCCAATAGGATCTTGTGCATGCATCTGGCTGGGCTAATGCCCTTAAGATCACTTATGGACCACCCAAGAGCTGTCTTGTGTGTCCTTAGCACCTGAATTAGTGCTTTCTCTTCCTGTGGCCCTAAAGCAGAGCTTATGATTACAGGAAAAGTGTCACCTTCTCCCAGAAATGCATATTTCAGGGATGGTGGTAGTGGTTTGAGCTCGGGTTTAGGAGGTTTTTCCTCTTCCTGAGGAGTTTTCAGAGGTTCTTTTATTTCCTCTGGTTCCTCCAGATCAGGCTGAACATCTTTAAAAATGTCCTCTACCTCTGATTCGAGACTCTCAGTCATATGGACCTCTTCCACCAGGGAGTCAATAATATCAACACCCATGAAGTCGTCTGATGTGTCTGGATGTTGCATAACTTTGACAACATTCAACTTAAACTCATCCTCATTGACTCTCAGGGTTATCTCCCCTTTTTGGACGTCAATGAGGGTTCGTCCAGTTGCTAGGAATGGTTTTCCTAGAATGAGAGTTGCACTCTTGTGCTCCTCCATTTCCAGCACTACAAAGTCAGTAGGGAAGGCAAATGGCCCAACCTTGACAATCATGTCCTCAATTATGCCTGATGGGTATTTAATGGAGCCATCAGCAAGTTGAAGACAGATCCGGGTTAGTTTGACCTCTTCAGTCAAGCCAAGCTTTCTGATAGTGGATGCAGGGATTAGGTTGATGCTTGCCCCAAGATCACATAGAGCTGTCTTGGTGCAGTTACCCTCTAATATGCATGGTATCATAAAGCTCCCGGGATCTTTAAGCTTTTCTGGGAAGCTTTTCAGAATGACTGCACTGCATTCTTCAGTGAGGAGAACTCTTTCAGTTTCTCTCCAATCCTTCTTATGACTCAAGATATCTTTCATGAACTTGGCATAAGAGGGTATTTGCTCAAGTGCCTCTGCAAACGAAATCTTTATTTCAAGAGGCCTGAGATAGTCTGCAAAGCGGGAAAATTGCTTATCCTGCTCGTCTTTGCGAAGTTTTTGAGGATAAGGTATCTTGGCTTTGTATTCCTCAACCTTAGTTGCTGCAGGTTTATTTCCTACAGAGGTAGGTTGAGAAACCTTCTTGAGGGATTTATTATCAGCACTTGCAGGTGTCTGATCCCTCACTGGCATTTGAAAGCCAGGGTTGGAAGCTGGAGTGGTGTTAGACGCCAACTCCTCATCTGTTCCTGGCGTCTGAACGCCAGAACTGTGCTTCCTTTGGGCATTCAACGCCAGTTCCTTGCTTGTTTCTGGCGTTGAACGCCAGTCCTGAGCATGGTCTGGGCGTTCAGCACCAGCCTTCCACCCAATTTCTGGCGTTTTAACGCCAGAATTATTTTTTCCTGGGCTCTTACTGTCCTCAGATGAATGTTGGGTGGTTTGCTCATTTCTTGGCTTCCTGCTTCCTTGAGGTGGGGTATTTAATATTTTCCCACTTCTTAATTGAACTGCTTGGCATTCTTCTGTTATTTGTTTTGACAGCTGCTGTTTTGTTTGCTTCAATTGTTCTTCCATATTTATATTAGCCATCCTTGTCTCTTGTAGTCTATCTTTGAATTCGGCTAACTGTTGTGTTAGAAAGTCCAATTGCTGATTGAATTCAGCAGCTTGTTCTACAAGACTGAGTTCAGCAGTTACTGTTTTAACCTCTTCTTTCATGGAAGGGTCACTGCTTAGGTACATATGCTGATTTCTGGCAAATGTATTAATGAGCTCTTGAGCTTCTTCAATTGTCTTTCTCATGTGGATAGATCCACCAGCTGAGTAATCTAGAGAGATCTGAGCTCTTTCTGTAAGCCCATAATAGAAGATGTCTAACTGAACCCACTCTGAAAACATTTCAGAGGGGCATTTTCTTAGCATCTCTCTGTATCTCTCCCAGGCATCATAAAGAGATTCATTATCTCCTTGTTTAAAGCCTTGGATGTCCAGTCTTAGCTGTGTCATCCTTTTTGGAGGAAAGTATTGATTCAGGAATTTTTCTGTCAGCTGTTTCCATGTCTTTATGCTAGCCTTAGGTTGGTTATTTAACCACCTCTTGGCTTGATCTTTTACAGCAAATGGAAACAGTAATAATCTGTAGACATCCTGATCTACTTTCTTATCATGTACTGTGTCAGCAATTTGTAAAAACTGTGCCAGAAACTCTGTAGGTTCTTCCTGTGGAAGACCGGAATACTGGCAGCTTTGCTGCACCATGATAATGAGCTGAGGATTCAACTCAAAGCTACTGACTCCAATGGAGGGTATGCAGATACTACTCCCATATGAAGCAGTAGAGGGGTTGGCGTATGACCCCAGAGTCCTTCTGGACTGTTCATTTCTACTTAGATCCATGATGGAGAAAGGGAGATGATGTAAAATAGAGAAAAAATATTTTTATTTATTTAATTATTTATTTATTTCGAAAATAAATAAATTAAAATAAAATAAATAAAAATGGGTGAAGATTTTCGAAAAAATGAGGAGAGAGAAAGTGGTTAGGAAGTTTTGAAAAAGATATGATTTTTTTTTGAAAAGGGTTTTAAATTTTGAAATAAAAAAAAATCTGAATTTTAAAATTGATTTTCGAAAAACTACTTCAAAATAGAGGGAAAAGATATTTTTGAATTTAATGAGGAAAGAGAAAAACAATAGAATAACACAAGATCTAAAATTTTTTAGATCTAATGCTCCTTGTTTTTGAAAATTTTGGAGGGAAAACACCAAGGAACACCAAACTTAAAAATTTTAAGATCAAGACACAAGGAAAACTCAAGAACGCCTTGAAGACTCACAAGAACAGCAAGAACATGAAGAAGGAACACCAAACTTAAAATTTTTAGAAAACCAAGCTAAAATTTTTGAAAAACAAAGAAAAATCAACAAGAAAACACCAAACTTAAAGTTTGGTACAAGATTTAAAAAAAAAAATTATTTTTGAAAAAAGGATTTTTTAAAAAAAAAGATAGCCAATTACCAAGAACATAAGCACCATGCTCTAACTAATTGAGCTATAAATTTAAAGTGTTTTAACAAGGTATAAATAAATAATATATAAATTTTTTTTCGAAAACTAAAATTTTGAAAAAGAAAATAAGGATTCTAAAATTTTAACAAGAACAATAATAAGAGACTCTAAACCAAAAAGAAAAATTTTTCCTAATCTAAGCAACAAAATAAACCGTCAGTTGTCCAAACACGAACAATCCCCGGCAACAGCGCCAAAAACTTGGTGCACGAATTGTGAATCACACGTTTCACAACTCGTACCACTAACCAGCAAGTGCACTGGGTCGTCCAAGTAATACCTTACGTGAGTAAGGGTCGAATCCCACGGAGATTGTTGGTTTGAAGTAAGCTATGGTTATCTTGTAACTCTTAGTCAGGATATAATATCAATAATAATTCTTAGTTTTAATTGTAAAAAGTCAAAGGGCATAAAACAAATACTTGTTACTCAATAATGGAGAATATGTTGGGGTTTTGGAGATGCTTTGTCTTCTTTATTTCAATTTTTCTCTTGTACTCCTCTTCACACACGCAAGGCTCCTTCCATGGCAAGCTGTATGTAAGGTGTCACCGTTGTCAATGGCTACTTCCCGTCCTCTCAGTGAAAATGGTCCAAATGCTCTGTCACAGCACGGCTAATCATCTGTTGGTTCTCGATCATGTCGGAATAGAATCCCTTGATTCTTTTGCGTCTGTCACTACGCCCAACAATCGCGAGTTTGAAGCTCGTCACAGTCATTCAATCCTTGAATCCTACTCGGAATACCACAGACAAGGTTTAGACTTTCCGGATTCTCATGAATGCCGCCATCAATTCTAGCTTATACCACGAAGATTCTGATTAAGAAATCTAAGAGATACTCATTCAATTTGATGTAGAACGGAGGTGGTTGTCAGGCACACGTTCATGGGTTGAGGAAGGTGATGAGTGTCACGGATCATCACCTTCTTCATAGTGAAGCGCGAATGAACATCTTAGATAGGAACAAGCGTGTTTGAATGGAAAATAGAGATAATTGCATTAATTCATCAAGACGCTGCAGAGCTCCTCACCCCCAACAATGGAGTTTAGAGACTCATGCTGTCAAAGAGTACAAAGTTCAGATCTAAAAATGTCATCTGGTACTAAATGAATCTCTAAAAGTTGTTTAAATACTAAACTAGTAACCTAGGTTTACAGAAAATGAGTAAACTATGATAGATAGCGCAGAAATCCACTTCTGGGGCCCACTTGGTGTGTGCTGGGGCTGAGACTTAAGCTTCTCACGTGCCTGGGCTGTTTTGGGCATTCAACGCCAGGTTGTAACCTGTTTCTAGCGTTGAACTCCAACTTGTAACTTGTTTCTGGCGCTGGACGCCAGACTTCAACATGGAACTGGCGTTGAACACCAGTTTACATCATCTATCCTTGAGAAAAGTATGGACTATTATATATTGCTGGAAAGCCCTGGATGTCTACTTTCCAACGCAATTGAGGTCGCACCATTTGGAGTTCTGTAGCTTCAGAAAATCCACTTTGAGTGCAGGGAGGTCAGAATCCAACAGCATCAGCAGTCCTTTTTCAGCCTGAATTAGATTTTTGCTCAGCTCCCTCAATTTCAGCCAGAAAATACCTGAAATCACAGAAAAATACACAAACTCATAGTAAAGTCTAGAAATGTGATTTTTAATTAAAAACTAATAAAAATATACTAAAAACCAACTAAATCATACTAAAAACTAAGTAAAAACAATGCCAAAAAGCGTATAAATTATCCGTTCATCAGGGACCTCTCAACCGGTTGGTTTCAAAATGCCTATACATGTCATGTGTCACATAAACGGGGTACAAGGACCCCGTGGTCTTGAGAGCCTGATATGAATCCCAATTTGATTCATATGATTTGAGTTTCCATTATTGAACTTTTATTCTATGTCAGGATTGATGGTGAGAGCTTAAAGTCATATACGTTGTATTGGCCAATCATTGGCAGGAGTATGAACCCCTTATAAGTTACTATCGTGATAATGGAGTCTGACTTCTTGCTTGTGGTACACCATCTGAGGTATCTCTTTTAAAAGCATTTGGCAACTTGTCCATCCAAAGCTCTAAGAATAGAGTCAGAGAAGTCTATCTAATGGATGGAATCGACTAAGATTTGATCCAGTGCTCTTTCTGACTTCAAACTATTGGCTGGGAAAACTATAAATAATGGCATGTTGTGTATAGAGTTTGCGGGAAGGAAGATTGCTTTCGCCTATTAGAGCAGAGGACAGCAAACCAAGAAAAATTCCTAGATAATTTCGATTGACATTTTGGGCTTCAGGTATTCACAAGATCCCTCCGGGCTTTCACGCCTTAGGCCAACAACTCTAATCACTGACAAGACTGAACCACCATTGATCTATCGGAGATTCAAAACTGCTGATAATGAAGACAGATATATATAGAAAGTGTTCAGTGCACTAGCTCAACCTCTCTTTACTTGCTCCTTTTTTCACTCTAGCTACTCTACTTATCGCTACAAGTATGGAGCTCTATTTGTATACTCATTTCAGATATTACACTAGCTCTTTACTCTAGCTCTCCTTGCTCGCTCCTATCTCTCTTATTTTAAATAAGTAAGCAGAGGAAGTGAAGGGTGGAAAATTACATAAGAGATAGAAAAGTTCCATACGCGGAAGACGCTAAATGGTAGAGCATAGCTTTCCCAGGCTAAGGTTGAGAGGAATGAGGCAAATCGCTTGCTTACTTGAGTTCTGAAAGTACCGATTTCCTGATCTCGGAAAAGTCACCAAAAAAGGATCTTTCGTGTATAATCCTGCATAATCTCGAATGTTATCAGTTCTGGTACGTAGACCAAATAATACAATACAAGCAAAAGTTCATAGATTCATGGAGATATAGAACAACATATAAGTTATCATGCTTGCATATCCACCATTTGAGTCTCCAACAATTATTCCAATAATAACATATCTGATTTGACCTATGGACAAATACGCAAGCATACGTTTCATGCTTGTTTGGGTAATAGCTAAGCTTTGTTACTGATGACGATGGAGGAAGGAAACTTCCATTAGTCTCCCTTAGGAGATACACATCCCATTAGTATTGGTGTTGGTGTGCAAGTCCCACATCTAACTGTAAAGGACAGCACTACTTAGTGAAAGAGCGCGGATATTGTATAAAAAGACTAAAAAACTTTCAAGACGGAAGTTATCCTATAGATGCAGTATTCATGCCTGTTTGAAACGCAAATCATAGTATTCATTCTTATGTGAATGGGAATGAAAAACAAGAAATACTCTTTCTCGAAATATGGACAAATGGGAGTTTAACTCCTAAAGAAGTGCTTTATGAAGCTTGAAGAAAAGAGCAGAAAGATTTTTCGAAGGCTTCAAGCCCTATTTCAGCTGAGAGCATTGATTCCTCTGGCACCTCTCTTCCACAGCTTGGCACTTTTCAAGAAGGTGCCTACACTAAAGTGTACAAAGTGGCATAAAGTGATTCTCCGGAAGTAGTGGTGGCAAATCTTTGGGATGGACTTAAAAACTCTTTCTTTCTTGAAACGAAAGAATATGAAATGAAGAATGACAGGGCTAGGTAAAAGGTGCATTAGAGCAAGTCACTTATTATCCCCACCCACAGGGGGTAAGGAACTGGGACGGAATGCGAGCCAGAGGCGGTACATCCTTTCCGGTAAGCAGCACGTGTGGGTGTGCTTATTTGAGAGTAACAAAGGAAGTAGGAGAAATGTTCATGAGCGGGTGGCTAATAGATTCTCGACAAAATAAGTCCCTCAGTCCTCAAGTCAATCAATAGATGTGCGGATCTATTATTCTATACGAGAGATTGCTATATCGTAGCATTCATTCTCCGATATGAGACCTGTTGAGGCTCTTGTACCATTCCCCGCTCCCAAGTCACACGGGACTCCAGCCACTTGTTGTGGTCATTTATCTAATTTGTTTGGACCATGACCACTTGGAACACGGGCGCTAATGGGCATACCAGAAAGTAGGCTTAGAAGCTGGTTTCATACGACCTGGGCCGGGGAAGAGACCCTGACTTACTACATTTGCAGGTTGAGTTCCAGTCCCACCAGCTTGATAGCTATCTATTTCGAAACCGAACTAAAATGAACTGCCAGATCGACCAAGTGAGAAAACACTTAGAAAGCGCTTGTGCCCCTGAGGCTTGTAGCGACAAGGCACGCTGCTTTGAGCTAGGGATTTGTCAGGCAGAGGGATTGATCAGAAAGCCTTTCGACCTACTGGAACCTAAAAATCAAAGGGGATTGGTAGCACCCCTGATTGAGACTAGACCATTAATAGCCCTTAGGAAATCCTCTTCTTCCTCTGTAAAGAATTCTTTTAATAATTATTCTGAATCTAATCTTTTAAAAAAAGCGCGTAAAGTCCTCTTGTGTTTACGAGCCAAAGTTTTAATACAAGAAAGTCGAATTATATATTTTATTCGATACAAACTTTTTTTTGAGGATCCATTATAATAATGAGAAAGATTTCTGCATATCCGCAAATATCGGTCAATTATATCAAAATCAGATGAATCGGCCCAAACGGGCTTACTAATGAGATGTCCTAATATATTACAAAATTTCGCTTTAGCTAAAGATCTAATTAAGGGAATAATTGGGACTATTGTATCAAGTTTTTTCATAACAATTTGTTTCTGCTAGACGAGAAATGAAGAACATAACCAATACAGGGAACAAGGGAATATCGGACCATATCTGCTTTTGCACCATGACAATCTCACTCAAATTACGGGGACCTACACATATTAGTACAGTAGACCGGGGTACCCGGCCAGAACCACACGTGCAAGTTTTCCTGCATGTGGCTCGTCCGCGCTTTCCGAGGCGCAGCCTGTTACTCAGCATGGGTTCCAGGGAAGGGGGCGTCACACTTTCGTGTTTAGAGCATTGTCCGAGTGAATAGGCAGCGCCTACCAAGCAAAGCTTTCTTGAGGAGGCTGGGCTGGTTCCCTTTCGGCGCCCGCATTTTCTTTCTATTTTGGGGCAAGGCAAGCCTCGGGAAAGTATAGGTTGGCTCCCAGCTCCATCTCGGCCGGCATCCAGCTCTCGAGGGGGTAGAGTCCTGGAGCGAACTACTCATTGCTGTCTTGCCCCAACCCAAGGCCGTTAAGGTTGGTGAGGAGCATTGTTTTTAGGGGGAGAAGCGTGGTTGACAAGCCACTTCGAGGATCCCTCCGTTGTTTTCTTTTCCTCCCGCACCGTTTCCTCGAAATGAGAAAGAAGATGGTACACTCGAATTGTATTATTTAAGTGCTTATTGCTTGCCAAAGATCCTACTTCTACAATTGGTAGGTCACCGGTTTATTCAAATAAGTTGTGTTTTCTGTGGTTTTCCCATGTTACAACTTCTGTACCAATTCGATCGATCCGGAATGGATCGGTTAAACATTCCATTACTTATTCTATAAACTGCCTCACCCGGGAAGGACTCACTCAATGGCTAACTCTTTGCTGGCAGGTTAGCTTAATATACTTAATATCCCACGCTTACTCTAGCTTACTTGGGCTTCCCTTTGGCCTTTAGTAGAGAAAAAAGCTCTTGAAATTTCCTTTTCTATTCCAAGGACTCTCATTTTAGCTCTTTTTCCTTACTTTAACAAGTAAGCAACGAAACGCCCCTTGGGCTAGAAATTTTTGACTAACTAATCAAATAACGTGGAATGAAAGCGGAGGAGATACCGCTTGCAACATCTCATGTACATGTATACAGCTACTTAATATATAGAAAGAGTGGCTCCTGCGTCAGGTTGTCCTTTGCTTCGATTTCCAAGTCTTTTATCTCCTTTGGGAGGCTCTCGTCTTGGGGCTTTTCTTGTCTGTCACTTGAATTAGGTTCGTTTCAGTAGCTTGCCATGGTTCCTTTGAGGAGGGGTGTTTACAAGGGTTTTTTAGTGCAAAAATGTAGTGGTAGACGAGAGGGAACCCGAAAATGCAGATGTAACCCTAGACTGTGAGTCCAGGTGATTTGACCCTTCGTAAAGATTTGATTCGAAGCTGACCTGCTCCAAATGCTGATTCCGCACAGGTGTCCTCGTTTTATTCGAGGATTGGATTTGTCTCGCTCCTCTTTCCGGATGAGCTGAGATAGATGCTGTTTCAGGTCTTCCCTACCTTGATTGGGAATCCATTCATGGAATAAAACCAACGGCAACTTCCGCGGAGCCATATCTATATGCGCCTATCAGTGAGCCGATTGCTCTCCGGGGCCTTTCTCGAAAAGCTTCATCGCTCGTGTGCTGTAGCTCCGAAACAGAGAAATAAGGATAAGGAGGCTGAGATGAGAAAAGAGAGACCTCACGGCATAAGCCATAGTTCCCAAGAATAGGTCCTAACTAACGCTAATGATATGGAAAAGAGGCCTAGTACTTTTCTTTCCTTACTTATTGACTTGACCTTGAGGGCCTTCCCTCGAGGGAAGTAGTCACATAAGTACAGCCGGGAAGCCAGAAACTATTGAATTGATAGGCCCAGTCCTGCATCTAAAAAGCTAGGAAATTCAGTTTGATCTGACCTAGGCTGATCTGTATATGACCTTGTATTCTCATTCAAGACCTGGTGGGGAATCCCTACCTGAAGAAGATCCTGTAGGCGAGGCAGTAACTAAGGAAAAAAAAGCCAGTAATCCCTAAGAATCTCTTATCCTTTTCCCTGGGAACAAGGACTGAGTTCCAGAATTCAGGAAAGCACTAAAACTGGAGATTGAGCTCCTCTAAATCCGATAAATCCGAAGTCAGGAGTTAACTCCTTCGAAATAGCAGTTATCCACTCCGCACTTGGATACCCAGCGTTTACCGTGGGCACGATAACTGGCACACTAGAGGTGCGTCCTTCCCGGCCCTCTCGTACTAGGAAAAGGTCCTCTCAATGCTCTAACGCCCACACCGGATATAGACCGAACTGTCTCACGATGTTCTGAACCCAGCTCACGTACTGCTTTAATGGGCGAACAGCCCAACCCTTGGAATATACTACAGTCCCAGGTGGCGAAGAGCCGACATTGAGGTGCCAAACCTTCCTGTCGATGTGAGCTCTTGGGGAAGATCAGCCTGTTATCCCTAGAGTAACTTTTATCCGTTGAGCGACGGCCCTTCCACTCGGCACCGTCGGATCACTAAGGCTCTCCTTCGGACCCTGACGTGAACGGCAGCTTTCATTGAGTCTAAGTTTGATGATCGAACATTCTTTCAATTGCATGTGTTAAAAAAAGCACGCACAATTGAACAAAAGATAGAAGATCAAACTCCTCAATAGTCAGATAGGATCGTAGGTGTACGGTGACCGGCTTCGCGAGACCTTATCGGTCTACTCAAGGCGTTGCTCTATTGGGCGCAGCTTTCTTGATCTAGCTTTCTGACTAACTGAATAGGCTCTTTTCAATTCTTTCTTCTCTTACGATATTTCGGCCACATTACTTCGAAAAGTGTCCTTAATCTTATATACGATACCACCCACTTCCTCCCTTTCTTCCCCCTATCTCGCCATACTAGCAACTTGATTAGCTACTAGTTACTAGAATCGTTCAAACATCAAACAGTCTCGGGCTATTTCGCCCTTAGCTCGGCGTTTATCTTTCCGGTCTAGCTCAACGATGAGCTCTTTCGATGTTCAGTCTGTTTGGACGGATATGACGTTGCATGTCATCATCATGCTCATCATCGGCTGGTATCCTCGGGTCCCGACCGATATCCGTCTGCAGGCTTAGAGCTTTGCCACCAATGAATTCATTATCATACTATAATAACAAGGGCTAGGAATCCACTGAATAGCTAGTAACATAGATTGTGTCTAAAAAGCTAAGAATCTCCAGGTCGTAAGCCTTTATACCATACTGCTTTTTCTAATTATATATTTCTTTACTTCATATTTATATATCATTCTCCGTTTCATTTCCTTCGAAAGATATGGCTTCTGGTGGTTGTGTCCGCGAATATTAATGATTATAAAGTGGCATAGCTCCAGACATGGGCTTCTTCCCAAAAAACTATGGTAGCCGGCAATAGGATACCCTTACTTAAGTTTCTCCGCACTTGGGCATAAATATACAATGCCACTTAATCCACTATCAATGTATCAATGGTGGTGGTCCTTCTGTGTAAAGTTAGCTAGTGTGGATTCGTGTAAATCTGCCAAACAACCTATTGACAAGAGCCTATTCATTTTATTCTTGCTATTTTCGCACCCCTGTCTGGTTTTTTGAGAAAGAATGGGGAACGTCCGGTGCAAAAGTAATTGAATGGGTAAGTCGCCAATCCCTAAAACGGACTATGTAATATACTTTATCAGGTTACGGGTGGGCATTTTACCAGAGGTTTCTATTGGTAGAATGGTCCTTCGACCCTTTTGTTTGATTCCGACGGCCGACATAGATCTCATGAGACCTGCCCACTATTACTACGAATAAAGCCCTGCCTTTTTCCTTCGCTACTAGGAGAGTAAGCTACTTCTATTAGCGCCGGACTTTGAGTCGAATTGATCGTGTCATGTGCAACGTCCATCAATGATGGTTCATTAATGTCCATTGATTTAGACTCCTTCCACCTTCCCAACTACGAATAAGATCGAGAGTAGCCCGAAAGCCCCAAAAAACCAAGAACGAAAACGAAAGCCTTTCGATTCACTCCCCATTCTCTCTTAAATAAAGCTCTAGTTTGTACCATCCAAACAATTCAATTGTTTAACGTACTCCCTCCATTGCAATGGTTGAATTTTTCAACTTCAACCAAATGATTCAAAAAATTAATAGAATTAAATTAATAGAAATCTTTTCTTTTTAGTTGGATGAAATCTTTCGAAAGTCTTTAATTTGTCGTGAATATCTTTGCTTCGGAACAAAACAATTAGAATTAGGCTCGGTCAACTGGAACATGTATCATCAATATAGGGGAGCCATAAGCTACTTAGCAACCCTTTCTTAATAATGAAAAAAAGATTCTTAATAATGAAAACAAATTTGAAAAAATTGAGTCAACCGCTAGAACTACTACTACCGGTTAAAAAAAATTAGAGTTATTGTTCAAGTGAATTCAAATTGGAATTGAAACACAAATCAAATGTGGATTGATGTTTTGTTCGAAAACAAAAACTATGACAATCAAATTTTGATTGTTGTCTTGTAAGAAAAAAGATAATCTATAACGAAGAATCAATCTTTTTTTTATGGAGCCGGAATATCCGAGGCAAGAATTTTCTGCTTTGTGGAGTCAACTCGTCTTCCCCGAAGCGGAACCCACGTATAAATTAGTGTATACATATGCACATATTGAATTCTCAGACTAAGAATCCGGTATGTTCCCCAGCTAATGAAAGGTGAGCTTGAGCTTCCAGCCCCGCACTCTACGACTTCGAAGTTAAATCATTCCTCATTCACTTACAGGCAAAAGGCGATAGGCGATCAGTAAATAGCCGAATTGGCATCGATTGAAGAAGAAATTAGTAGAACCAATCCATTTTCCAATATAGTTGGGAGACTTTACCCAAGAAATGGGTAAAAAAAATGAAAAGATCGGAACATGGGAATAGATCTGATACCAATACGAACTACCTATTTCAATTGTTGTGCTTTCTTAAATTGCATACCTATACAAGGGTTCAAGTTTTGATCGATATTTGCGGAGTTGATTATCCCTCTCGAAAATGAAGATTCGAAGTGGTCTATAATTTACTGAGTACTCGGTATAACTCACGCATTCGTGTACAAACCTGTGCAGACGAAGTAACACGAATATCTCCAGTAGTCAGTCTATTTCCATCAGCCGGCCGGTGGGAGCGAGAAGTTTGGGATATGTTTGGTGTTTCTTCCATCAATCATCCGGATCTACGCCGTATATCAACAGATTATGGTTTCGAGGGTCATCCATTACGAAAAGACCTTCCTCTGAGTGGATATGTAGAAGTACGCTATGATGATCCAGAGAAACGTGTGGTTTCTGAACCCATTGAGATGACCCAAGAATTTCGCTATTTCGATTTTTTTAGTCCTTGGGAACAGCGTAGCGACGAATAATTCAGAATCCAAATAGGTCCAGCTCTGGGACAAATCAATAGGAAATGCGAATTTCTTTGTAATAAAATAAGAAGAAAAAACTTCAAAGAGTCTTGGAGATATCAGAAGTGAGAATGCTGACATGAGTAACGAGAAATCCAGTGAAAACACGATCGCCTGCCAGTGGAAGGCTTTCTTGCGTTTCAGTAAATCAATCGGTCCTAGACTTTAAGCTAGGCTACTGGATTATTCAATTGAGTTGCCTACCCTCAGGTCATTCGCAGCCTTAATAAAGTATCTTTGCTAGCCGTTGTAGAGTAGCCCTTAATGGACGGCCTGTAGTAGTTCACCAACCCAAGAAATGATCTTAACTTGGCAACACAAGTGGTCGTGTAATTAACACCTGGGCTAATATTATTAACCGAGCTAATCTTGGTATGGAAGTTATGCATGAACATAATGCTCATAACTTCCCTCTAGACCTAGCTGCAGTCGAGGCTCCATCTCTAAATGGATAATATTTTTGTCTTAAGGGATACGAGTTTTTGAAAGTAAAGGAGCAATATCAACAGCAACGGCCCTCCAGCATGTCCTCATATCGCGTCCGTCACCACAGCTGCGCATCCCAGATAGATACATTGTGTGTTGCCATAGTGACTTGGTCGTCAAAAGGGGCACAAACAGAAAGTGCTTTTCCATATCCCAAAAGGCAACTAACTAGAACCCTCTATCTATTATGGAGAAAGTATAGGTGCTAGGATTACTACTAATAGATTCTTTGACCCGCAACGGTCGAGCAACCACTACATTTCTTGAATGGCCGTTGCCTACATAACTCGTCTCCCTCTTTTCAAGGAAGTGAGTCTCAGACCCTATGTAGTTCTCGGTCCTTTTTTTACAGTTTCTGACAGGTACCTTTGTGGCTCTTCACTCCAGTCCTGAAGTATTCTGCGTTTCACGCGAGCCCTCAAACCATAAAACCATAAACACATGCAATCCCATCTCCAACTGAGACCATTCGACTTTCATTTAAACTTCCCATGATCGCCATCTTTTCACCTCCTAGATTTAAGGGACAAAGTTCAAAATGATGTCCAAAGCAGTCGCAAAATGGGGGCTTTGTACCCCCTCACTCAAGAGATCCACGAAAATATCTTCTAACTCGGCGGGTGTTACAATAATACGTAGATGAGTATTGGATGACCCGCCTACGCCCCTACCCCCCTTTTTTTGGTTTGTAGTCTTGGAAAAGGGGATGGAGGGCAGTAGGATCTGCACGTAAATCCGCCAGCCATCTCTGGTACTCAGCCACGGACTCGTCAATTTCTAAAGAATTTATGATATTTCTTACGCAAACCTGTGCAAGTGATATTCTATCTTCTGAAGTATCTATTTGCCATGGTTTTAGATTACGATAAAAAAATGAATAAAATGGTTCAACACCAATGTTTCTAATTCATCTTTATTTCGTTGTAATTCGTCAGGAGCGGGAGGAATTACTTCTCCCCCGTATAGGAGGCCTCACTGGTAAGCGTGGAATTGGATGGTGTTGGCTGGTTCACGCTGGACGCCGAACCAGCCCCCTGTCCTAGGATGGACGCCCAGCCCGAGTTGCCTCCAGACGAACCCAGGATGGAGGTCCAGCCTGAGTTGGCCCCAGAATGCGCCCCAGCCCCTTCGGGAGCCATCATATTTAGAACCGTTCCCTGCAGATTGGAGTCGAAATAGGAAGTAACCCCCACCCCCAGTCGAAGTAGAGGGGGTAAGGCGCATTCAACAAGGCAACAAGGGTCAGCATTTGAAAAACAAATAATACAGTATACAGATAGAGTTTATAAAAAATAAATAGCAAAAAAAGACCCAGGACCGCACGCCCCAAGTCCTTCAAATGGTTGACCAACCGCGATCTGAGAACTTTTTCCATTGAAAATTCGTACGGGGACCATAGAAAAGCCAGACCCAATAAGACCAAAGAAACTAGCAGACTGATCACTAAAGAGATACAAATAGGTGCAAATTCTGACATGACCACAACCCACTTGGTTCTTTCGCTCCTTGCTCGCGGAGCGGCATACCAAAAAAAGAAAGGGTAGTACCAATGAAGCCTACTATTAATGACTAGTTGAACATCAGGAACGGAACAGAGAACAAAGAAAAAGGAATTGTCCCGAGGGGCACTACTCCTTCTTCTCCTTCATCGTCGAAGGTCCTTTGTTCTTCGCTTTGAAAGAGACCGACTATAGATCTCTTTCTCTCACGCTATTTTATATGAGGTACACAAGAGTACTTCGCGCCACAACCATCTCTTTTTTATAAGTTCTACGGACCGATGCCTGCTGCTTCATCTGGGAGAAAAGAATCATAGATATGCCGGTCATTAGAAGGAAGAACCGCCATAAAAAGATTCCTCGTGTATCATCTGTAGCAAAACTATGAACGGAAGCTAGCAATCCGGACCGTATTGAGAAGGTTCCTGAGACACAGCATGGAAGAGTCACAATATTAAGAACCGAGATCCAAGAATGAAGAAGGGGTAGAATTATAGAATGAATACGAGTTGTGGCTAATACCCAAGGCATAAAAGAAGCATTTTCTACGGGATCCCGAAACCACCAGCCACCCCGACCTAATTCATGATAAGCCCACCAACTTCCTGGCATGATGCCCACGGTTAAAAACCACCGACATGTCAAGATCCAAATTCGAATCAGTTTCTGGTCCTGGTCAGATACCACTGTGTTCGCGCCGGCGCTCCAACAAAGAGGCGAAGTAATGGTATCTTTCTGTTCATTACGAATGACACGCTTCGCCTGCTCCCTCCCCGTGCCCACTAGTGCTCCTGTCCAGAGCAAAGAGAAGGCGAAAAAGCGCCGCCAATGCATCATAAGCAGGCTTCTATTGCTACGCAACAAAAGAGCTGGATAGCATTTTGCGACCACATGTTTGAATTTGTTGTTAAAAAGATCCCTTGTTATACGGGATCCGACGCATCCAGCGGAGCGAAGCAGCGTTCCCTTCTTTTCGGCGGCATCCTTCCGCATTGGCAGCGAGTGGAGTGCCACAATCCCATTCATCATTTTGGATCTACATAATCCAAATGCCATAGCACTGGCGACGTCTCTGGCATAAATGCAAGGAGGATGTATAGCTGATATAGTATCTTGTGGAACAGGATTTGATTTTGCAAGCGGTTCGGTACGAACGAAGAAATTTCAAACAAAAGGATCGGAACTCGCTCATAGGAAAGGAGAGAAAAACAAAGCAATGCCAAGAGCTCTGTCAATCTGCTGTTCATCGATAGACGAAGCTCTCTCTTTATCATCTCGCGCCAGATGCAACAAAGAATGAGTCCTTCTTTTTCCTTCTCGCGAACCACGGGAGCGCCTAGCACCTAGAGGAGCAAAGCTCAATTTCCTTTCAGGGTAAAGCGGCGCATAAAAAAGGGCTGGCCCGTCAAACGTCTGGTTCCTTCGCGAACGAAGTTCAGAATCAACAAGGGTTCGTAGAACGAAGGGAGTATACAACTGGGGTGCAGCCCCACTTTTTTGTTCGTAACGAGGGAGAGATAGAATGGAGTTCTTCACGAAGTTCGAGACAAAGTAATAAAAAACTTCTCTATGGCCTCCTCGTTTTGAGACATTATGGCTTTGGGGTCGACCCCGGTAACAAAGAAGGAATCCATAAAAACGTGGGATCCGACACCATGATAAAATACTCAATTTCAAAGTGAGTAAACAGAATTCCATACTCGATCTCATAGATACATATGGATACATATAGAATTCTGTGGAAAGCCGTATTTGATGAAAGTCGCATGTACGGCTTGGGGGGAGATCTTTCATATCTTTCGAGATCCACCCTACAATATGGGACCAAAAAGCCAAAATAAATCATTTTAGCCCTTAGAAGTTATAAAAAAAAACAGATTATCCCTTTCACGCTCATGTCATGGCGAGGTACTGTAGAAGAAAAAACCGCAAAATCCGATCCAATTTATCGTAATCGATTAGTTAACATGTTGGTTAACCGTATTTTGAAACACGGAAAAAAATCATTGGCTTATCAAATTATTTATCGAGCTCTGAAAAAGATTCAACAAAAGACAGAAACAAATCCACTATCTATTTTACGTCAAGCAATACGTTGGAGTAACTCCCGATATAGCAGTAAAAGCAAGACGTGTAGGTGGATCCCTCGGGTTGGTATGCTTGTGTGTCAAGCAATCCCGCTTCAGTAGCAGACTTCGGTCAAGGAAATCGCTTCAAGCAATGGCTTTGGATCGACCTGACTTCTTAGAGAGTAAAGCCAGTGAATGAATGAAATCCGTTGAATGAATAAGTCTTTATGGCTCAAGCAGCTAGCGGACCTCCAACATTGAGAAAGTCAAGCATGTCAGCACGCCCCCTACCCATGTAGTCGGCTTCCCGGTAGTTTGCGGGACGCTATTGGAATCGGTCTATCTAAATGGCCTATCTCCGGATGTATGTATTCTTGAAGTCCATTTATCTTCAATTACCGGGCATTGATGCTTTGGCCGGCTCTTGTTGAAGTCGCCCGACTCCACGTCCATTCAAATCGAAAGCAGACAAAGTCCAAAGGTATCGATCCAAGGGCGTCCTCCTGTTGTTTCGATCTTGATCGGTATATTTGGTCAGCAATCCCTTGCTCCATCAAAGGAAATCAGGACTAACGAGGACGCGAAAAAGCATCTTTCTATATAATTGCCATCCCCGGTCTCACCTGCGGCAACCCTTCTCCGACCAATTGAAGTGGCCTAAGCACGTGTATAGGCGTAGGAATTGCATTTTCTCTACCTTGAACACTGGAGTCTTCTTGTAGCTATATCTTACCACTGGATTGGACCAAAAGAAAGCCTCAATCTACTCGAATATGTTAATAACGGATCGAGTCCATTAGTACGAGCAGCCAATGAGTGGGAAACACAAAGTATACTAGACTCCCTTTCTTTTAGACCAAGACATACCCGATGACATGCAATGAATTAAGGATCCACAATGCCATGATAGAGTCTTCGCGTTCATACAAGAGAGACTCCGTAGGCGGATGAAGAGCCAGGAGCGGGAGCCCCAACTAGAATAGGTGAATTATTAACCAACTATTCCACCTCCAAGGATGGAACGATTCGTCTTTGAGCATCGCTGGCAATAAACCTCGTTGAGAGAGCAGCGAGCCCTTAGCGACTGCAATTCGTCTTAGCTTAGTCTTCTCTTCTGAGATGATTGGAGGCTGGGGAAGGGGAACTCTTGAAGAAGGGCAAAATCTGAACTCGGAACTAAGCGATTGGCATCTACTTTTTATTCTATTGAAGAATGTAGAACTAAGAAGAAAATAAGAATAGGGATCAACGTCGAGCCATCCTTCTCAGTCTCGCAGCATCAATTGAATCGGCAGACACAAAGACGAAGACAGAGACGAGCTAATATGTAAAGTAGTGGAATGGAAAAGGATGGACGAGTGGAATAAGGGAAAGCAGCTCAATTGACAAAAAAAAAAGAGTAGCCCCCTTTTGCTTCTGCCTAATCCGTCCGTCCCGGAAAGGTCAGCAACCTAGAACCACTCTCTAGTTTCGACCCCCCAACTCATGCTTTGTTGTTCTTAGTCCACGGTCTTCCAATTAGAGCTAACTCTAAAAGTGGCAATTATACCCTTATTGGGCTTTATCCGGGAGGAATATACTCATCTTCTTGCTAAATTAGTCACTAGGTTTAGAATGACTGCTTTCGGAGAATGACTTATCAATTGAGTTAGCATGACGTGATTGATTACACTTTCTATATATAGGCCTGACCTCGCTGCCCAAGCAGATCAAGCCATAAGAAGAAGATCCTTGATCTGGCCTGATAATGGCTTGATGGGCCCAAAAAAACTACAGATAGTGATGTCGCTCTTACCAAGGATACTTGTGGGTCTTTACAACTGCTGAAGGTGAAAACTGCTATTCCTTAGTTTCAAACAGCCGATGAAAGGCCTTCAAGCAAAAACAAAAGAGAACGAAAGAGTGGATTTCAGTCTATCGCGAGAGGTAATTCTAGTCTTTATTGACATTAGTAGAGATGTAAACAGTATCTTCAGTCCTTCCGTCTATAGTTGCCGATGTGAACTATCGACTTTCTAGTACTACTTCAAAAGCAGCGGGGGGGGGGGGGGGGCAGGAAGCGGAGTCTATGCTAGCAGGAAAAGGCCTTCAAGCACTGGTATATTGATTTGATTTACTAACAAGGCCTACTAAGACATAGATGGCCTACACATCCCTACTTGCTCGCTTGTAAAGCCCATACAGAAGGTAGTTATGGAAAGCCGGATTTAGATTGAGTTTAAAAGCCTTCTTCCTCCGATCAGGCTGAGGGGACAGAAGCTTAGACGTCAGGATATTGAGAAGAGCCAGAGAGGCTAGCTTATATTGAGATCTTGTAGGCAAGCTAGAAGTCTTGACGCCTAAGTGACCGGGCACTTCAGCAGCCTAACTGGAAGAAGAAAAGCCATTGAATCCATTCAAAATCCTAGCAAAATATCTTCTGAAACCGTCTTAAGAACGTACTAAACCAAGGGCGGGAACATACGGAGGAGAGTGAAGGAGTTTCATTGCAGGTAAGAATATCCTTAAACCCACCCTTCGACTTCGATCGGCCTAAGAAGGAGGATCGTGGTCTTATTATCCTCCCGTCTCTGGAACAATAGGAGGGCTACGCCCCTTTAGCTACCTGGGTGAGTGCCTCTTGGAATATTCGACTTAACTCCGAAATCCCTCAACTCAGGAACTGACGGTTGGCTTGAAGAAAGACCTTCCAGGAGCTCTACATCACCCTATATATGGGATTGATTGAGCCGGCATTCATGCTAATTCAATGTGGGCATTCCTACGAACATACCATACATGGAGCCAATGTAAAGCCGGGTGCGAAAAGTTTAGTTCATTTGGCGCTTTTGAGAGTAAGCAAATGAAGATCTCGAGTTAGGCGCTTGAGATGCGACTGAACTAAGACCTGTACGTGTACGGTCTGGTTTCAGTGCACGTGTGGAAGGCAACTCTGTTTAGCCAGCAAGCATAGGAAAGTTGTCCCT
Organism: Arachis hypogaea; assembly: GCF_003086295.3. Lineage (NCBI taxonomy): Eukaryota > Viridiplantae > Streptophyta > Magnoliopsida > Fabales > Fabaceae > Arachis > Arachis hypogaea. The sequence goes on from NC_092050.1 coordinate 134,078,251, forward strand.
GAGTCCATGTCGTGATAATAGAGCAAAGCCTTAATGCCGAACTTGGTAAACGAACAAAAACAACTAAGAGGTCCCTTCCCTCCTTTGCTTGCTTGGATCAGGATGTAAGGCCTAGCCTGGGATACTTCCGACGCACAGTTCAGCTAATTCCCAAAAGAGAAACTTGCGCTTATTCATATATAAGGAGGAAGTCCTATTGACGTATAGAAAGTACTAGGCTTTCATCCTCGCGGCCTAAGGGCCGAGTCCTACTCCTCAACTGGTACACAACCCATTACGTTAGTTAAGTTAGGACTTTCTCATCGTAACTCGTGGAACTTCTTCGCAATGGCTCCGTTCCATGCCTCATTTCAAAGGAAACCTCAAAATGGCTCTATTTCATTATATTCCACCCATATCAAAATTTCACTCATTTTAGATCCCCCCTCTTTGGTGTCAGTGAGATAAGAGATGTCGTTTCTAGTCTATCTCTTTCTATTTCTATATAGAAATATGGAAGGTTGAAAAATCATTATATAAATATATGGATTGAAAATTAGATAATAATCCGGAGATTGCAATAGATAATAAAAAACAGAAGATAATAAAAAATAGAGGTTTGCGATGATTTTTTAATCTTTTATACTGGATAATCTAGTATACTTATGTATGAAGATAATGAATTCGGTCGTTGTGGTCAGACTCTATTATGGATTTCTGAGCACATTCTCCATAGGGCCCTCTTATCTCTTCCTTCTTCGAGCTCGGATTATGCAAGAAGGGACCGAGAAGAAACTATCAGCAACAGCTGGGTTTATTACGGGACAGCTCATCATGTTCATATCGATCTATTATGCGCCTTTGCATCTAGCATTGGGTAGACCTCATATAATAACTGTCATACTAAGGCAAGCTCTTGAAATTAAACCCAAACAACGGGAAAGTTATCATTTTGAAACCTGCGAGCTCTAGAGCAAGCAAATAAGAAAGCTAGAGATAGGGGGTGCGGAAATAGCAAGAATAAAATGAATAGGCTCTTGTCAATAGGTTGTTTGGCAGCTTTACGCGAATCCACACTAGCTAACTTTACACAGAAGGACCACCACCATTGATACATTGATAGTGGATTAAGTGGCATTGTATATTTATGCCCAAGTGCGGAGAAACTTAAGTAAGGGTATCCTATTGCCGGCTACCATAGTTTTTTGGGAAGAAGCCCATGTCTAGAGCTATGCCACTTTATAATCCCCACCAACTGGGGCAGCGTTTCCGCCACCTTAATTATTATATGAGACGGCTTGGACCACCTTTTCTGGATCGCGAGACAATGGAAGCAAAGGTTGAGAAATCCATTCGTTTAGCTAATAAGAAAATCTTAGTTAGATAAATTAAAGAGGGACAACAAAATCTTGACTAGCATATCTGCCTCATCATCCTTCTAATACATCTGACGACGGATAACAAATTGGATTGGATAATACGAGGGAAACCAGACCGGGTCAAAGAGACCGGAACTGGTAAGCGATCGTGAGGTCGCCGATCACCTCCATAGGCAATCTGAAGAGAGATTGCACATTGCTTCAGATACAAAGCAAGGAACAAACCCCTGACTTCCTATACAAATGCTTAACAGCCTTCGCATACAAGTAGACGGCTATGCACGACTCCTTGGTAAGATGAAGAAGGAATGGCGTGGCGAAAGAGCTACCTGGAAGCTAGTTACGGTTGTGCAAAGAATATGAAGGAAACTTGTACCCTATTAGTTCAGTCAGTCAGTTACAAGTGAGAAGAAGGATATCAGGTTCCAAAGACTCATCACAAATATCGTAGGTGATATCCGAAACCGCTGATGTTAGGATTAAGGAAGTAGACTAGAATCTCGGAACCAAGCTCAACGCGGCATGTTCCGGTATTGCCAATACAGTCTTGTCCAGTAACCCGCAAGAATGATTAAACCAGTGTCCTCACTGATTAATCCCGCGGAACCTAGTATAGGATCTCGTATGAGGATCCTCGGCATTCTGAGTGGATGTATGATTCTAGTCGAAAGCCCTAATCCATTAATCACAAAAGAAGCGCATCAGTACAAGAAAAGAAGGCTTATATGGATCCTGCAAGTGGCTCTCCATACTACAGAGGTAGCTTGGGAGCACATGCCTATCTGTGTACTGTTCTATTCTAAAAAGAAATCATAAGAGAAGCAAAATAGAAGGTTTGAAGACGCTCGACCAGAAGGGGGAAGTAGTACGCCCGGTTCACCAGGTTCTACCACTGCAGGGCCCAATCATACTCCAAATAAGAGTTTGATCCTGGCTCAGAAGGAACGCTAGCTATATGCTTAACACATGCAAGTCAAACGTTGTTTTTGGGGAGCTGGGCAGAAGGAAAAGAGGCTCCTAGCGTGAAGGTAGCTTGTCTCGCCCAGGTCTTTCTGGTATGAAAAGATTCCTCAGAGGCTAGGGGTGAAAACTATTAAAGGTGTCTAATCGTATAAATAAAACTGACAAGAACTGGACTTATTTACCTCGGGGTTACTTTTCGAGGCGGTAAGGAAGCGTAGCAGCATCGAGGGAGTCCTATTAAACCTCTATTCCATCAGGCACACTAAAAGCTGGTCTTTAAGAAACCAACCTGAAAGTAGGAAACTTTCCTTGGGATTATATATCATCATAGGCCAGCCAGGAGAAAAATCGCTTTCTTTCCAAAGAGATTCATGAGTTCCAACTCTTCCATATAGCCGTCTTGATGAGGGCAAGACTAAAATACGGAATAAGGAAAGCAATGGCATCGATTAGAAAGAACATTCTAGATGGAAAGATATGTCTTGTGACCGACTAGCCTTTCTTTTTTAAATATATGATCTTTTTTCCGCTGTCTTTTTAGGCTCTTAATGTTTATATATATATTTTATGGTCCTTCCATTAACCACTCCTTGCTCCCACACTAGAAGCTACTACCCCTTCGGACCTTGTTGCTTAGTCCGTTCGTGTGGTACCTTTGACTCTTTCTGGTGCTGCGCTGCTTAAAACTAGGGTCCGTGAAGGTAAGGATTGCTTTCAATCAAAGGTAATGGACAGTCAGGAGGGTGTTGAACCTTTCATGGTCTGGGTTTGTTTGCTTCTGCCCTTTCGATTGCGGATGCGAGAACAAACATAAGTATCACAGCTCCTTCTCGAGCAGTAAGAGCTCCCTCATCCTATTCTTTGCCTAATATACCCGCTCTTCAAGAGTTAACTCTTTTGTGCATTGGTGTATTTTTACTATGGATTCAATTCCTTCAATGTGAACAAAATAGGATTGGATTAATGGACAGAATCCTTTCGACATGGTCTTCTCTCTCTTTCCTATTGCTATTGGGATCCCTTTCATATTCATATTCAATAAATAGATTGCCTCTATCCATTTTTCCCTCTCTACTTCAAATGGTTGGTTTGCACTTAAGTGCCTTAAGTAGCCCTCGAGGAGTCCGTTTATTCTCTCCATCTGAGCTTTCAAAGATATACCGACAGTAGGTATCTGATGGTTTTCAGCCGAATCGAGCTACATTCTATTCTGGTTGGGAAAGTGGCGAAAGTTCCATTCATCCGGGATTACAATCTCCATCAGCCAATGCAGAAGACGGGAATGTAGGTGACAATAAGATAGATGTGTCTGGCCGTAGTGTGCACTAAGTCGACAGTTTCTTTGTCGAAATGAGGAATCGGAATCCCTTCATTTAGTAGCTTTAAAAGGAAGTCAGGTTTTGCATTCTATAGAATGCCCAGAATCGGTTGTGAAAGAATGGCTTTTGTTCCAATCATCCGCTGCGCCCAATAGTTCCTTTTCATCGTCTGCGAGACTTTTAGTTAAATGAAAGGGTCCAAAAAGAGCTCGAAAGGAGCCAGGTGGGGGAGAAAGCGGCCGTTGCACTGATAGGAGTGTAATCTAATTGAATCTATCTATCTTTCCTGTCCTTGAGGAACAGGTTAAAGAGCTTAGGCAAGACTTGGCCCCTATTTGAAGTAGACCTAACTCGCTCTTTGGCTCGCTCCTTGCTTTTGTTCAATTATAAATAAGAAAAATAAATTAGATATTCGAATATCTAATAGTGTGATAGAGATGGTGATAGACTAGACTATCCCCTATCCGGATAGATATGTCCCTATGAGCGACTACGCCGATCTTTATATGTTTTGGCCACGTCCGTTTCCGCTCCGAAGAGGAAGGTTTGGATCTTTCAATCTTATGTCGTGAGGGATGTGACCTATGTTAGGTCCATAAAATATCACCGCTTTTGGTGTTCTATGATTCACCTCCGAATAATGAGTAGGTAGCTGTATGAGCGGTAAGTCTATTAGCACGATGATTCTTCTTCGCCTTTATTTCAAAAATCTTTGCCCTATCTAAGCTATATAAAAATAGCCAACAAAAAAAGGTATGCGCTTGTCAATTCATTCTTGGTGTAATACGTAAATGATTGGTGTCATAATTTTTCACTGATCAGGTGTGGGCTTACAGGGCTAGGGCTCATCCGTGTAAGAATTAGGAATTCCTCTTCCAACTCGTCCCGGAATGGGCGTTATGGCAAAGAACAAGAAGAAAACTAAAGGAGGAATTTGTCCAATAGTAACAAAAGGTGCCTCCACTGGTTGACATCCGATCTTAAATACTTCCACCCTTGGGAATTGGTTGAATAAGCTCTAGAAGCTTCCCTAACCTATCGACACGAGACATCCAGACTAAAGGTTGGATACTCCAACCTAAGACTCACGACAGGCGGCTACCCCCCGGCCTCTTTCTCCTGGCTCTACCACCTGGAATATGAACTAACACCCATCCGGTACCATCGAGCTAGGAGACCAACCAATAGCCGCATCAAAAATGCCTATCCGAAATCAATTCATTATTTCAAGATAATAAATAATAAAAACCAAAGGAAAGAGGTCTTTTGGAGGAAAAAACATGGCAATTTTTCCTTTCTTTTGTTGAATAGAGAATATTTTTTTTTACTTCAAGCCTTGGACTTCGCGCGTGAGAACAGCGATTGAGGAACCAGCGCTTCGTCCCTTCGCATGGAATGCATGTTAAGTCAGTCAAGGGGGTCTTAGATCATGACGATTCTTAGAAAAGGGAAAAATATGATTTTTTCAGGACATATCTTAAAGTCCTAAAGGATTGAAAAGAAGAGTGAGCGACGAGTGGTTCAATCCGGAATGAAAGTGAGAGACCACTAGCGGAAAGAGTTTTCTAAAACACTAGGGTTTCTTGCATAAGATTTAGCGAGAAGTCCGACTAATCAAAGGAGTCTGAGCATCGGTTCGCTGCCCTAACCGTGCGATTTCAGGGCATCTTTTCATTTTCAAGTATTCATCTAAACTAAATGCTGGTGTCGGGTATCATCTCGATCCATTGGCAGCAGAAAAGAGTGATAGCTAGCTTAATTCTATAGGTTCAAAACTAGAGAAGTCTTCCTTCCAAGTAAGGATTGAAGATCATATGCTTACACAATCTCCCAAAAAAGAGGGTCTTTCCTAGCGACCTTACCCACACTTGGTAATTGAGGAGTCAAATCATTCTTTTTCTCTGATGCCTTAATCCTTTTAGTGTATCGGCATTTCAGTTGTAGCAGTTGTAGCTCTTCCTCTTCTCTTGTAGCTTGAGTGCTTGTTGTTGTTGTTTAACGTCTTTCGATTCAAAAGCAATCCTGCCAGCTAGTGTACCTCCTGACTGTCCGCTGCATTTGAAATGAAAAAAAATAGCAGTTCCTCATCTCCCGAAATTGGATAGGGGATTGGCCTTTCCTTATTACTTATTATAAAGTAGTTAGGAGGCCAAGTACGTTATCGAGGCATCTAAGACAATCAAAACAACCGCCCTAATGGCTTTTTTCACCCATGGGCAGCTAGTTGAGGCCAATCAACCCGAAAGGGAGGTCGAGAAGGAGGGTCGAGCACAAACCGTAGGCCAACAGTGGATGGACGACAACCAACCAGAACGGATGATCGATGAAGATTGTTTAGAACCTTCGGGGAGTTCTCCGCACAAAGGAAATATATGAAACTAAAGTCCGTTCCTTCCGTTACTAACTTTCACGTGGACAAACCGTCTCTTGCCAGAATAGGGGGTTACAGAAGTAGGCAAAGAATAGTAGCAGTCCGTCTTTCCTTCGATTGGAGATTGGCTTGGTAGTTCAGAGTAACCGAGGAGAGGTTGAGAAGAAGATAATGAATGGAATGGTCCGGCAGTCGCTATAGAATATCGACTTAGTCTTAGTTCAGCTAGTCTTATTAATTAGATCACCTGTGTGTGCCTTATAAAGAGAGGGAAGTCCGCCATCTTGTACTGATCCCCTTCGGCAACTCGGCCGGTGGAAATGGTTCTATTGAAAAAGGTCTTTCGGTTTCCTCTAAGTCAATACGTCCACTCAGAATGGTTACTGGACAAGACTGAGGTAGCCAGCAGCTTTATTGTTTTATTGTCTGGTCATAAAACCCACAAGCAGTTCTGGGTGGTCTTTCCACCTCAATATAACCATAGCAAACCTGGGAACTTCCTGCCAGTGTATCCCGTATCCCTTCCTGGGTGAGAATCCTTTGAACTATACTAAGCCCTTTCGAGAGCCCTCTTTAGGCCCTCGTCTTCTTAGTATCCTGTGCCTGTAAGAAACAGAAATCCCCAATTCAAACTCGGAGAAGGAGGCAAGTGGATTCCCCCTTTGGGGCTACGAAACTAGGCTATTCAAACCAACTAGTCTAGCCAAGCCTTTGAAACCAAAAAAAGCAGTGCCAGATGCCGATTCTATAGTAGCGGATTCTCGAACTCTATCTAAGTAAATTCCTGGCCTTAGCCTGCAAAGAGCCTATTCTATCAAAGACTCGCTCTAGTCCCGTAACCAGGAGACTATTAGACCTATTCTGGGCATCCATGTCCTCCTTCCTAGCAACCTCTTTGTTCCTTCAAAGAGCCAATGCCAGCGACTCCTGTAAGCCATAAAGCGACGGGCTAACCGGCACTCCTCCCTTCCTCCTTGTCGGCAGATCGTTTGCTGTGAAGTTTCATGTCGGATTGCACACTAGCTTTGCCTTTCAGTCGAATGAGTTTTACTATTCGTTTCAAATGAGTGTAACTATGTGAAACTAAGGGAGAGGAACTGCCGCATACAAAGCCCATATGGTAAGGTTCTCTTCAAAGGTGAAAAATAACAGCTTGCCCGCTGAGAAGCCTTGACTTCTATTCGGGGCTATGGAGCGCGAACTTTCACTCATGAGCAGTGGGATATGGAAAATGGGAAGTGTTTTAGCCAGGTATGAATGAATAGATTGATTGTCGGTCGAATGGTCTCGGTTCTAGAATGATCAATAGCCTTCTCACCATACTTCAAAGTATATCCGCATTTTTGAATCGTATTTGATATGTAATATATCAATCTTATTTGTGCAGAGCTAGGTTTGATACTCCGTTAGGCGTAATTTGAAAGAAAGTCGAAAAATGAAAAATATATGAAAAATTCCGCCAAAAGGGGCAGGTCCAATGAATCACAACGAAGATCAAAATGATTCTTCAGGGACAGGAATCAGGGACCCTCCAGGGAAAACACTGGGGGCAAGTTCCGTATATTACACCAAGAATGAATTGACAAGCGCATGACTTTTTATGTTGGCTATTTTGATCTAGTTTAGATAGGGAGAACATGGTCAACCATAAATTCTTATGTTCGCGATTCTTCATCCACCGATGCAGAAAATGCTCAAGTTTTCCATTCTCATATGAGGCCGAAAAGTTTATTGGCAACAGGTCGGCACGATTCTATTGGATCCGATAGGAATCTCGATAGCGAGCAGTACCTATCGTTCGCAGCTACCCCTGGTCGTACGTTCCGCGCTTCGTCTTGCAATATATGTACTGAGATCTAGGACTGAGACACGGCCCAGACTCCTACGGGAGGCAGCAGTGGGGAATTTTCCGCAATGGGTGAAAGCCTGACGGAGCAATGCCGCGTGGAGGTAGAAGGCCTATGGGTCTTGAACTTCTTTTCCCGGAGAAGAAGCAATGACGGTATCCGGGGAATAAGCATCGGCTAACTCTATGCCAGCAGTCGCGGTAAGACAGAGGATGCAAGCGTTATCCAGAATGATTGGGCGTAAAGCGTCTGTAGGTGGCTTTTTAAGTTCGCCGTCAAATCCCAAGGCTCAACCCTAGACAGGCGGTGGAAACTACCAAGCTGGAGTACGGTAGGGGCAGAGGGAATTTCCGGTGGAGCGGTGATTGCTAAAACTCTAGCAGTTTCTTGAAAACTCGCTTCGGATATGAAACTTTGAGTATTCAGAGATGTTTTCGTTATTCCGGGCTCGGTAACAGATCGCTTCTTCCAAAGCACGTCCCGTTCGTTTAGCTCACAATAATCCAATTAGTTCGCTGGGTGATTTTTCAGCAGACAGGAACAGTTTGATTCTCTAAGCAAGCAGGTTTTTACCCCCGAGCTTGATTTAAGAAGTTGATAAAATGCTTGCTTTAGACATCATTGGTCCCAGACAAAACGCGCTCTGCTTGTCTAACATCGTGCCTGTGAAGAAAACCTCCGGCCCTTCCTTGTCAATGGGAAATCAGTCTTAGATTTAATAGCAGGGGCTTCTCTTTTCAATTCAATATTTTTCAAGACTTCTTGCTTTGTTTCCATCTCTCCTGCCTTTGCTAGTCTTTAATCGTCTCTAAATTGAAGCGAAGTCAGTCTTTCTTCCTAAGAACATGGAAGCAGAAACTAGAACAATAGAAAGATAGCTTGAAGCCTAAGACGGATAACTTCCATAGTGGAATTCCCGGATCGTGGGGCCCGAAACAGTGTTGATATGGCCGGGTTTGATCCGGCATAGCACAGTGGTGTTTACGTGTTCCCAACAAACTTTGAAAATAACTGATCCCCGGATCGTCTCGCAAGCACAATGAGCCGAAAAGCACTTCCACATACTTGAGTGGAGTGCTCACGCCCTTTATCAAATTGATATGCTGACGCGTATAAACGCAGAAAGTACGATTCCAAATACACCAACTTCTCTCAACTGCAAGCTCGACCACTCAAAAACCTGATGATTGTTTGAGTTCGTGCTTCTACCTCTTCTGGTCTACCATGAACGGACTCGAAGGATCATGAATTAATACTATGTTTCAAGCCTTAATACCTTTCTGAGGTAAGGGATTCTCTAGAGGTAATCCTGTCCATAGATAGAAAGTTATCAAATGATTGAACAACCGGGTGCAATTTACTTACGATACTTAGTTGACATTCATAAAAAGTATCTAATGAATTATGAGTTCAATACATCCTGTTTAGCAGAAAGACGGATATTCCTTGCTCATTATCAGACAATCACTTATTCACAAACCCCCTGTGAGGCTAATAGTTTTCATTTCCCATTTCATGGGAAACCCTTTTCGCTCCACTTAGCCCTACCCCCCAGGGGTATTTTAGTGATAGGTTCTATAGGAACTGGACGATCCTATTTAGTCAAATACCTAGCGACAAACTCCTATGTTCCTTTCATTACAGTATTTCTGAACAAGTTCCTGGATAACAAGCCTAAGAGTTTTCTTTTTTATGATAGTGACGATATTGATGATAGTGACGATATCGACCGTGACCTTGATACAGAGCTGGAGCTTCTAACTATGATGAATGCACTAACTATGGATATGATGTCAGAAATAGACCGATTTTATATCACCCTTCAATTCGAATTAGCAAAAGCAATGTCTCCTTGCATAATATGGATTCCAAACATTCATGATCTGGATGTGAATGAGTCAAATTACTTATCCCTCGGTCTATTAGTGAACTATCTCTCCAGGGATTGTGAAAGATGTTCCACTAGAAATATTCTTGTTATTGCTTCGACTCATATTCCCCAAAAAGTGGATCCCGCTCTAATAGCTCCGAATAAATTAAATACATGCATTAAGATACGAAGGCTTCTTATTCCACAACAACGAAAGCACTTTTTCACTCTTTCATATACTAGGGGATTTCACTTGGAAAAGAGAATGTTCCATACTAATGGACTCGGGTGCATAACCATAACTATGGGTTCCAATGTACGAGATCTTGTAGCACTTACCTATGAGGCCCTATCAATTAGTATTATACAAAAGAAATCCATTATAGACACTAATATAATTAGATCTGCTCTTCATAGACAAACTTGGGATTTGCGATCCCAGGTAAGATCGGTTCAGGATCATGGGATCCTTTTCTATCAGATAGGAAGGGCTATTTCAAAAATGTACTTCTAAGTAATTGCTCCATAGATCCTATATCTATCTATATGAAGAAGAAATCTTGTAACGAGGGGGATTCTTATTTGCACAAATGGTACTTCAAACTTGGAACGAGCATGAAGGAATTAACGATACTTCTTTATCTTTTGAGTTGTTCTGCCGGATCGGTCACTCAAGACCTTTGGTCTCTACCCGGACCTGAAGAAAAAAATGGATCACTTCTTATGGACTCGTTGAGAATGATTCTGATCTAGTTCATGGCCTATTAGAAGTAGAAGGCGCTCTGGTGGGATCCTCACGGACAGAAAAAGATTGCAGTCAGTTTGATAATGATCGAGTGACATTGCTTCTTCGGTCTGATACATTTATACAAAACTTCTACCCCGAGCACACGCAATGGAGCCGTAGACAGTCAAGTCAAATCCAATCCACAAAATAATTTGATCTATGGACAGCATCGTTGTGGTAAAGGCCGTAATGCCAGAGGAATCATTACCGCAGGACATAGAGGGGGAGGTCATAAGCGTCTATACCGTAAAATCAATTTTCGCCGGAATGAAAAAGACATATATGGTAGAATCGTAACCATAGAATACGACCCTAATTGAAATGCATACATCTGTCTCATACACTATGGGGATGGTGAGAAAAGATATATTTTACACCCTAGAGGGGCTATAATTGGAGATACCATTGTTTCTTGTACAGAAGTTCCTATTAAAATGGGAAATGCCCTACCTTTGAGTGCGGTTTAAACTATTGATTTACATAATTGGAAGTAACCAATTAGGTTTACGGAGAAACCTAGAAATTGATTACTGATCCAATTTGAGTACCTCCACAGGATAGACCTCAACAGAAAACTGAAGAGTAACGGCAGCAAGTGATTGAGTTCCCGATTTCCTTGATCCTTCATCTGGCTGGACTGTCTAGGAAGCCATAAACGGAAAGTGTGCTTAGGGACTTTCCACATGCCCACTTCTCCTTCCCCGCCCCATTTCTGGGATGGGCCTCGTTCTTATTTATTTGAGGGCTCAAATAAAAACTACAACCCCCGCACTAAAGCAAGAATTTGAAACTCAAATATCCTTTACATCATAGCATAGAAAGCAGTGCTTTATCTACGATCAATTCTATTTTTTACCTTTTCCCTCATTCTTTCCCGCCATAACCACCAACGGCAATCAAGCCAGCGGATATGCAAAAATCTTTCTCATTATTATAATGGATCCTCAAAAAAAAGTTTGTATCGAATAAAATATATAATTCAGCTTTCTTGTATTAAAACTTTGACTCGTAAACACAAGAGGACTTTACGCGCTTTTTTGAAAAATCTCCTTCTTGTACGTTAGCACTTTGGTTCGGCTACCTTTTTCGTCGTGTTTGCCGATGGAACATCAAATAAAAAATTGATTGATCTCTTCGATTCATAGCTTGGCAAAAAACCTGAAATCCTACCTTCGATAAAGTGTTCACAAAGCAGAGTGAAAGGCACCCCATCGAGAGAGAGGGACCCGACCCGGCCTCTTTTGTTGCTCTGGGTTAGCTCTTTTCTTTTGTAGCTCTAGTCAGTGTATAACTCCTATTAAGGAAGAACATAGAATAGTAGAGGATCCAGCATGCGGAACACGGCGATCATTAGAAATTCACGAATTAGAGATGCTGTAATATACTCTTTACCATAACTTCTCATACCAGACCAACCCACTAAAATACAAATAGGGATCAGAAATGTGGTCAATATCACGAAGAAAAAAGAGAGACCGTCTATACCCAAATAAAAATTGATGTTTTCATAAGGAAGCCATCGAAGGCTTTCCACAAGAAAAGTCGTAAATAAATCTACGATAACGATAGAATTTAATCTCAATCGTGAAGTAGGCTAAGTCCCGACCGTGGAAATAGAAGATTAAGTGGATTGAGATGAGATAGAAACCTCTTTCCTATCCTAGGAAATAAAAATCCAAAAAAAAGACACCAATTTGTATGTGAAAGGGAATCCTAATAACAAAAAAATATCATTCCTAAGAGGGATCCCCTCTTTTTTTGCTTCGTGGGAACCCTTATCTAATTTGAAATTAAAAAGTAAAAAAAAAAAACAGAATTTTTGATTGCATCATAAACGACATTTTTTGAATTTGGTATGGATAAAAGATCTTCCTATGTTATACTATTCCATTCTCGATGATGAATCGATTTGATAGCTTAACTTACATATTGTTATTCATGATATTATATTGGTTCTATTTAATATCATCGAGATGTGATTTAGGCCATTGAATTTGCTGACGAAAGATTTACCATCTCTATGGGATTAGATCCCGAGTTATTTATTGGAAATAAAAGAAAAAAAGCATAGAGAGTATGGAAGCGCATAGTATAGGAAAAAGCTTCTCTTCTCCTTTCTGAGCTTGCCTGGTCTTTTTCGCCTTTCTTAATGAAACTGATTCAAGCATTCGTTCAAGGTCGACAACATGGAAAAAGCGAGTGAGATCTTTGCTTTATTTACGCTTTAAACCGCTGTTTTACCATCATTTAATTCATCTGACGATGAAACGGCGGTATGATTGACGTTAGTACACAACGAGTTAGGTTGGGGAAGTATGATTCAAAGGCTAAATCACTGGTTGTTGAGAGGTCTCTGTCAAGAAAAAGCTAGTGTGGGTATGGAATAGCTCCTCGAGCAAAGCGAGAGGATTTTCCAAAGGTCACCTTTGGCTGTTGTCTTGACGCTTTAGTTACGAAAGTCGTCGGGGTCTAGGTTTGTGGATGGATTTAGTCAGCAAAAGTCCCTCAAACTCAATCAGTATCAACAACATGCCGTGTTCCCGCTCGGTTTCAAGTCTATTCCGTAGCGACTGCCCCAGGATTGGAGCCTTGACCCGCCCAACTCACGACAGTTGGTACATTAGTGAACGCTAATCCTAGTCCAAGCCAAAAGGCTACGCATGAAACTAAAAGCTACGCCTTGAAGCCACGCCATTATAGCAATCCTTGTGAACAGCTGGTTCACTGTAGGCTGTATTTTAGTTAGATAGGTCCGTTGGTATTCTATTATAAGTTCTTTTCTATTTGATTTTCTTTCTTCTCCCTTTGTTCTATGAGAAACTTTCTCTAATTCACTCCATCCCTCATCTACTACTTGTGCGTACAATGATTTTTGTGGAGGATTGATAGCACTCAGTTCTCTTCCTTGAAAGTGGGTTGATATCTTGTTGTCGCTCTTCTCTCTTTATCATAACCATGTAGCTAAACATAGCCTCTCCTGTAACATGGCATTTTGAAACCACAAAAGGGAAATATATTATATGCTTGAGTACGACAAAAGGGTCTCTATTATATGCTATTAAGTTTCTTCTAGCAAACATATCTCATCAAGTTTATCTTGCTATACAAAATACAATTAAACTCCCCAGCCTCAATAGTGATTCGGCTTAATGAACCAAATTTATTAATTTTAGAAAGCAAATAATATGGTTTAGTTATCTAGATAGAGAACTATTATATATATTAGATAAATAGCAAGGAAAAACACCACTATTTTACCTTCACCTCGTCAAGTATTTTCTGTGAGCACCACGTTTCCGTACTTGTTATAAGCCCAAACCCAAATTTAGCCCGGTACTTTCGGTTCCAATGAAGCAATTCCTAAAATTTAAATATAACCATATGAATATGGGTTTCATTCACGAATAAGAAAAGGATTTACAAAATTAAATTGGGTAGCAGCAAAGAAACCCTCATCATTGAAGCCGGTGCATAACGAATGGCTCGATAGAGGTGACTGTGTCCAGAGAAGGCATCCAACCATGATTGTATACGGGACTCTTTGAACCATAACTGCCTTGCAAATGAGGTTGCGTCATCCAACGAAGAGAAAGGAGACGCATCTATCATCTTCTCTGCGAACCAACGGCTTCAGAAAATGAGAAAGAAGTCTCTGCTCTCCAATTTTTCTAAAAGTCAACAGAGATAGAAAGAATGTCCAAGGACAGTATAAAAATGTGATTGTAGGAAGACTTGAAGGAGAGGTTACAGCATTGTGAAGACCCAGTTAAATAAAAGAGCTTTATACGAGAGGATAAGTTTTAAAAAATCTAAGATAACTCAATCAATTCAACCTATTGTCTAATGATATGACTAAAATACAATCCACTAAATATAACCCAGTATTTTAGGAATCGGCTGCTTCATCACAATCTTCAACCCCGTCGGTAATGGACTCCTCTAAATCGCCGTCTCTTGTCAACCGCAAGTCTTCGACATCAAATTTAGGCAAGCTAGTCATACAGGACTGTGGATGAAGGTCGACCTCACACTGTTCATAATCTTCGCCCATATCAAACAAATCTCTTGGCTTCACATGGACTACTACACTCCATCCGCTTTCCACCTCATCCTCCACATAGAACACAAGACGCGCCTTAGATGCCAAGATGTACGGCTCATCGTTTTCTCGATCACCGGTGTGAATCGGTGTGGCAAAATTGACACAGGTGTGACCCAAAATATCTTATCGGATGCCTTTCCCCGACGTGGTATCTGTCCAAAGACACTTGAACAAGACTACATTGAATTGACCACTGTAATTTAACTCGATGATGTCTACTAATCTCCCGTAATACGAGACACCGCTAACAGCAACATTGGCATCCCGTTTACTTGCATAACTTCTAGTATCCGAAGTGACATAAATCCCGCTATTCTGTGTTTTCATCCCTTCCTCCCTCGACATGGTCCTAAATTTAAATCCATTGATATTGTACGCTTGATAGTGTTTGGCTTGAGCAATCGGACCGCAGGCGAGCCATTGCAACTCGTTCAAATGATTGGTGCTTCCAAATGGGACCTGGCATTGAACCATTAGAGGCAAGAAAGCATCAAAGGGTAGTAGGATCCTGGAATATTAAAGATTACCTCATGCCTGAGGCAGTTTGAAAATTCTCTGTGCACAACACTATCTTTGTGAGACTGGGACCTTGTTTTACTTCGCAATTTTCTCTTTGTGATGGCTCTGTACTCACTGTGCACACAAAAAGATACTTCAAGTTCAGTACTATCAATACCAAATTGGCTCACTGTATAATTTAAGAACTCAGGCTCTATACGTACTCCAAGAATTTCTCTACAGCAACGCAATTGACCAGTACATGACGATGTGCTTGAAGCTTTTCGGTTGGTGTTAGTGTGAAAAATGAAGCTGCCCCGACCGCCTTTCCAACCTCTGGGAACATGTTGCCAATCTTGCTCGGTGGAGCATCGCTCGGCCGGTCATCAATGGGCGTCGGTCGGTTGATCCTAGTCTCGACGTTATCTAGGTATCTTGAATAGAATGTGAGAATTTCCTCGGATAGGTAGCCCTCTACTATCAATCCTTCTGGTTGTGCCCTGTTACGCATGTACTGCTTGAGATGACATAGGTACCTTAGAGAACATAACATATAAATTACTAGATGACAACTATCTTAATAAAACAGGCCAAAAAAGCTTAAGTAGATCTTTACCTCTCGATTGGGTACATCCACCGGTAGTGCACTGGGCCACCGAGATGTACCTCCTCGACCAAATGCACCATTAGATGAACCATAACTGTGAAGAAGGAAGGTGAAAATATCATCTCCATGTGGCACAGAGTATGGACCACACGATCCTGAAGGAGAGGAAGTTGTTGAGGATCTATGGATTTACTGCATATTAGTCGAAAAAGGCTGATAAATCAGCCAAGACGGCGGACACTGAGGTGGGCAATATGTGTTTTGACGCAATTAGCAATAGATGTTCCATTAGAACATGGCAGTTATGACTCTTCAAACCAAATAACTTGCACTGTTTTAAGTCAACACAGCGAGAGATGTTGCTAGAGTACCCGTCTGGAAAGACCACATTCTTGATGGTCCTAAGAAATACATCCTTCTGTGGGTTCGACATGGTAAAGACTGCAGCGAGATACTTTCCACCTTCAAGTTGCCACATATCATGCCTGATTCCCATCAACTGGAGATCTTTACGAGCTTTTAAGTGCTCTTTGGATTTACCGCTCTCGTTCAACATGGTGAATACAATGTTGTCGCACACATTCTTCTCTATGTGCATGACGTCAAGGTTGTGACGTAATTCGTTGTTCTCCCAGTATGGCAGATCAAAGAATACACTCATCTTCTTCCAGGGTGACTCGTCTTGCACCACGATCTGCTGTCCACGTCTTCTTTTACCGCCCACCGCTTGCACCTTGCCTTGTGAGACGGGAACACCCTCCAATTGTCTCAGGACATCCCTGCCAGTCAATTTGGTAGGTGGGGATCTATCCTCTACTTTACCATCAAATCTAATCTGGTCTTGTCTATATCTGTGATCGCGATTCAAGAAGTGACGATGACCCATATAACACCATTTCTGACTGAAGGTGAGTCGCCTAGCCTCGGCGTCCAAATTGCACGTGGGGCAAGCTCTCCCGCCATACGTATTCCAACCAAATAAATTGCCTAAGCCAAGAAAATCACTGATAGTCCATATCAACACAGCACGCATCTTGAATGTTTTTTTCTCACTGGCGTCGTAGGTATCAACACTGGCCCACAACTGCTTCAACTCATCGATTAGGGGCTGTAGGTATACATCTATGTCATTTCCAGGTATTTTAGGACCGGGAATAATCATAGAGAGTATAAAGTTGGTTTGTTTCATGCAAATTCATGGGAGTAAATTGTATGGAATAAGAATCACTGGCCATATTGAGTACTTTGAACTGAGGTTTCCATAAGGATTGAAGCCATCACTGGCCAAGGCTAAGCGAACACTGCGCGGATCGCCAGAAAAGTCAGTATATCTCATGTCAAATGCTTTTCAACCCTCGCCGTCTCTGGGATGCCTCAAGAAACCGTCAGAGTTGGTGCCTCTCTTGTGCCACAACATGTCCACAACTGTCTTGCTGGACATGAATAATTGCTGCAACCGTGGAATCAGAGGAAAATAACGAAGAACTTTCGCCGCCTGAGGTTTACCATTCTTCTTGACAACGGCGTTGATCCTTACTAAAGAATTCTTCCTTGTCTTTTGCTTCCACCTAGATGCTCCATACCATTTGCATCTAGACAAGTCGTGGTCGGAACCTTGGTATAGCATGCAGTCATTCGGACATGCATCTATCTTCTTGTACTCAATACCCAGCTTCCTTATGATCCTCTTGGCATCGTGCAAGGTCTTCGAAATCTGTGCATACTCAAAGGCATCCCCCAAAAGCTCTAGAATCAGTCTGAAAGCCTTGTTGCTCACTCCGCACATGCACTTTATATGGTACAGCCTCACCAGGAAAGACAGCTTCGAGAATATTGAACATCCCGGATATAATTCCTGCTCGCCGTCCTTAAGCAAGTCTTGAAAGGCACGAGCCTCGTGACTAGATTCATCAGATAAGTACGGCCCATCCGCAACGTCTCCAGCATGCCCATTCGTGGATTCTTCATCCTCACTCTGCAGTCCCGGCAAATTGAATGCGTCGTGGATCATGTCACGCATTTGATCTCCTGAATTTATAGTGGGGTCTAGTTCTTCCCTACCGCTGGGTCTCTCGTCTACGATCCTCTCACCGTGATGTAACCAAAAGGTATAGTTAGGGGGAAATGTTTTCATCAGAAGATGATCGTATGCAGCTTCTCTAGTTTGAAAAAATCGAAACCCACACAAAGGGCATGGACAATGTATCATCCCATCGGATGATGCATTGGTAAATGTGAAGTCAAGGAATCTATTCAGTCCATCCCTATATTCTACACTACCTCGTGGCTTTGTAATCCAGCTCTTATCAATGTCTAAGTAAATAAAATAGCACATACAAATAGATAATTAGTAAAAAAAAGACATGGAACTAAAACAAATAAAAAAAATGGGGTGTGTGTTAGGAGAACCAATAACATTCCATCACAATTATAATATGGGAGAGTACCATATGTAATAAACTCGACAATATATTATAAGCAAAACCATGTAGGGAGCGCCGGAATAACTTAAAAGGGAAACAGAAACAAAGTTACTTGCATCCCGAATAACATGAAGCACATGAAAGGTATTGGAAAGGAGGCTTACTCATTGAAAAATTTTGTGCTTTCTTAAAGGAATACTAGTAGAAAGAATTGTTGGTTCCAAGTCCAAAAAATAAAAAGACAAAGAAAAGCTTCCTTAAAAATTGAAAAAGAAAACAAGATTAACTGTTAATTTTAAAAAATAAATAAGTCAATAAATATAACTAAAAAATCATAATGTACAGTGAATAGAATCTTCAAAATATCTTAAAAATGGAAGACATAACAGGATTGAAAGTTAGAATTACAAGACAATTAAAAAAAAGCTAAATTAACAATTATAACAGATAGAGGATAGGATCTTAAAATTGTAGATATATTATGCCTTGTATGCTTATAAGAAAGTCATATTATAGTTTCCCTGTCCTATCTTTGACCGTGTAAATAGAATAAAGTAGTTCAGTGAAAAAAATAAATGATTAACCCCTCAACTCAATTTCAATATATAAAAAAAACGCTTGTAACAGGTTTATTATATTAACAACCTTTGAGTTCTTTATTTTCATGCAGAATACACCTCCATTAGAGGCTCCTCTAAAATTGATAGAAAAAGTTCTAGTGGCCAGGGATATAAAGTTCTAAAGATGGTGATGTTCTTTCTACCTCAAGTGATATGGATAATATTTTCTGAAAAGGGTTAAACACAAGCTTCTCATCAAGATGCTTTGTTTAGAACCATGCCTATGATCCATCATTCAAGAATCAATTAATGGAGAGTTCAAACACAAAAAGTTTGTCTATGAATTTGCTTCGAATCCATTTGCAATTATTGATCTTACAATATAAGAGCATGACCAAATCCAATTATCCAAACAAATTTGTGATAGATCAGCATGAAAGTATTATGTACATCAAATAAAGCCACTTTATTCAATGACTCTATTGCCTTTTGTTACGCCAGCAAGATTCAATGCCTAATTTCCTTTTAATTTGATCTTTGTGTTACTTTCAAATTGATAATGTCACTTTATTTAGGAGATATTATTCTCAATATAAAATGCATTTATGACTAGATCTTATCAACATGAGATGTGACTGATAAACCCATATTTTATGATATATTTTGTGCCTAATTGAGTGATTTATTCAATCTTTCACTCACTTATTCATGTTAAATACATGGTTTTACTTTTCCTTCCTTATTATGTGATGTATGTGAAAAATATGTTTCCTATGCTTAAAAAGTAATTAATTTAATTGCCCTTTATTTCCATTCGATGCCGTGATTCGTGTGTTGAGTAGTTTCAGATCTTCTAAGGCAGGAATGACTTAAAGGATGGAAACATACAAAATTGGAAGGAAAGCATAAAACAGAGTTTTTGAAGAAACTGGCAGCGACGCGATCGCATGGACGACGCGATCGCATGCCAGCACGAAATGGCAGCGACGCGACCGCGTGCTTGACGCGGACGCATGATTGAAGCGACCGCGTGGCAAGGAAAACTCCAAATGACGTGACCGCGTGACCCACGCGGACGCGTGACAGAGGCTACGCACCAGAAATTACAGAAAATGCCAGCGATTTTTGAAGCCCTTTTCGGCCCAAATCCAAGTCCAGAAGGCACAGATCAGAGGTTATGAAGTGTGGGAATGCATCCATTCAGAAGAGAGTCTCCAATTAGTTACTTTTCATGATTTAGATTTAGTTTTGAGAGGGAGATTCTCTCCCCTCTCTTTAGGATTAGGATTTAGATTTAGGATTTTATTCGCTTTCAGGATTATCTCTTTCTATCAGGTTCAATATTCCTTTTATTATTTTCTCAATTTTATTTATGAATTCTTCTATGTTATAGATTACTCTTTTGAATTAATGTTATTTGACGTATTTCAGTTTACAATTGTTTCTTTTATTTATATTACTGTTGCTTCCAATCTAAAGACATTTTTATTCCGGTAGATTTACTTTTCGCTTTTGGTCTTGGTTAAGAAATCAGTAACTCAGGAGTTATCAAACTCAACATGAATGATAATTGTTATCTTTGCTAATTGAATTGAACTTCAATAATCCCAATCTTTCCTTAGGGATTAACTAGGATTTGAGGATCTAACTAATTAGTCACTTGACTTTCCCTTGCTCTAGCAAAGGTTAACTAAGTGGAATTAAGGTTCAATTTTCATCATCATTGATAAGGATAACTAGGATAGAACTTCTAATTTCTCACACCTTGCCAAAAGTATGTTTTTACAGTTATTTATTTATTTTACAGTCTTTTACCTATTTTAATTGCAATTTAAATTACTTGTTCCTTATCTTCACAACCCCGATTTACAATCTCCATAACCAATAATAAGAACATACTTCCCTGCAGTTCCTTGAGAAGACCACCCGAGGTTTAAATACTTTGGTTATCAATTTATTTAGGGGTTTGTTACTTGTGACAACCAAAACATTTGTAAGAAAGGTTGATTGCTTGGTTTAGTAACTATACTTGCAAAGAGAGTTTACTATAACTTCTAAACCATCAATCTTCAGTTCTTTCAAAATGGCGCCGTTGCCGGGGAACTGCAATCGTGTGCGTTATTATTGGTTATTGTAAATATTTTTCTTTTACTTGTTTATTTATCTTTATTTTTCTCTTTTTATTTCCATTAGCTACTATGAATTCTCACCCCTCTCGCTTTGAGTTTGGTTCTAATATTGTTGAAAGGAGTGAAAGTTATAACAGGAACATGCATCAAAGTCAGAGCAATCAAAGATGGATGGAGCCAAGAGGATCTGATCAACCCTTTAGGCAACAACACCCTCCAAGATATCATGGACAAAGACCATTCTACAATGCATACCAAGCAAATAGACATGGTGGACAACCTTGTGGTTACCAACAAGCCCCACCCTGTGCTTATAGGCCATCCTCTCAACATAACTTCGCACCACCACACTCACAAGCTCCTTTTCACCATTCGCCACCATATGATCCTCATCTACCCAAATTCCAATCCAATTACTCCCAAACACCACCACTTCCCAATGTACCACGTCCAAATCCATCACCCCGAGAATCAGAGGTCCGCCTCAAGGAAACAGTAGATCAACTTCAAACAACCCTTTATCAACTGGAGCAAGCAATAAGTCAATTATCTTCTAGACGTTCGAACATTCAAGGACCTCCCACAATTTCGTGTGGACAATCTAATGATGAGCGTAGCATGAAGGAGATACTAGAAACTCCAGTGGACAGAACAGGGCATGACTTCGTACTGAAACAAGTAGAGGAAGCTGTCATTATACAAGAAGAAGAGTTGGTTGAAGACCTAGGAGATGCTGAGCCTCCATGGGAATCCAGAGTTGTGGAGAATTCTGTCAAGGACGTTACAATTGATGCTAAGGAGGATAGTACACAACCCCCAAGGCAAGTCTTTTATGAGGAACTAGATGGAATACTCCAAGAAACATGTTTCCTTGATGATGATAGTCACAAGTCAAGTTCTCCTAGTAATGAACTTACATCTGCAAGTGAATTCTCTGAGATCGAAGAGTCTTCCCCAAGTGAATACAAAGACGATGCGGAGGTAGATTTTTCTCAACCTCCCGTTTATGACTTAAGTGACGAGGAAGACATAGAAGGCTTTGATCAAGACATGGATGCAATTGAAGAAGTCTGTAAGACAGTGAAGAAATTCACCGAAGAGCACAAGGGAGTAGAACTCACAGAACCACTGGAAACACCTATCCCAAGGCCACTACCACCCAATACAAGCTTCAAAGTGGGTACAATCCTTAACCTTTATCTTTACTTTTCCACTTGAATATGGTTTACTTGAAACAGATGGCCATCTTAGAGCTCTCTGCGGCTTTAAGAGTAAGAGGGAAATGGCTCGTACTCAGAGCTGGTGCACAAGGTTCAATAAGGTTCCACGCTTCAACTCGAAGTGCACGGATTGGCATCATAATCAATCGAATGGATCTAGGAAAATGTTTGGTCACCTTTGCGAGAATCTACTTTCTAAACCGCCCAGATGGAAATATATAGATCAAGACAAAAGCGGATCTAAAAGCAAAGTTTGGGATCCTGGAATCTATTTTGACATTCGTCACCCCGAGAGCCTGAGAATATGTTTGAAGCTGCTCAGAAGCTTTACATACCTAGTTTGGGACCCTGAAGGCTGTTAGCATTCCAAACATTGGTGGAGATTTCTGGACGAATTTAAGTGCAAGCCGCCATAACAGGAAGCTCATCCAATGTCCAAATTAAGGACTTTAACTAAAAGTGCTAGGTGAGAGACAACCCACCATGGTATGGTCATTTCTTTTTCAGTTTTTTTATTTCGTGTTATTTATTTTTATTTCCTTTTCAATTGAACCTGAATATTATTCACTCATATCGCATACTGCATAATTGCATACCTGCATAAAAAAAAGGGTGCGCGACGTGACCGCATCATTCATGCGATCGCGTTAGTTGCAAAAAACACTTCCCACGAGACCGCGTCATTCATGTGGCCGCGTGACCTGGAAATCGGCGTAAATTCCCAACGTCCAGAGAGTTAGGCTGGAATCGTGCGGTCATTGTGCGTTTCGCACAAAACAACCCACGCGGTCGCGTCACTGACGCGATCATGTCACTTGCACAACACCAATCCCACGCGACAGCGTGAGCGACGCGATCGCATCGCATGGATTGCACCACCACCCCAGAGGAGACAGAGAGTTGCGCTGAAACGACGCTGGAATTGTGCGTTTAGCACAATTTTCAGCGATGCGGTCACATGCCTCACGCGACCGCGTCATTCATAATTTACTCATTCCATGCGATCGCATCACTCACGCGATCGCGTCAACCCCCATTTCACCCCCGCCACGCGACCGTGTGCCCCACGCGATCACGTGGATTCAAATTTACTAACCCTCCAATCACGCGAACCCTACCCATTCGCGCCCCCCAGCCCCTTCTCCTTCCTCTCCTCTCTGCAACCTTCCACCACTACCATACTCCCAGCCACAACCACCGACCACCGCCCCCCGTCGACCACCCAGAACCCACCGCCACGCCACCCCCTTCCTTCCCCCCCTCTTTCTTCTTCTTCTTTCCCCTTCTTCCCTCTACCGCTACCACCCCTCCGCGACCGCCACACCCTCCGCGCCACTGTCACCGCCGCGCCCCCAACCACCCCAACGCCCCCCTTCCCTTCCTTCTCCCTATCCACATTACCCCCCCCCCAAAAAAAAGCCTTCCCTGCCTCTGCACAGCCCTTACCGCCGCCGTACCACCCTCCACTGCCGCGTCGGCCGCCACCACCACCACCCCCAGCCATCTCCCTGCCCCACTTTCATTCCTACGCCTACCAGGTTCTGCCGAACGCCACCCTTCTATCATTTCGTAGTTAATTACATATTTTTCTGTTTATCTTCATAATTAGGCTAGTTAGATATGCATGTTGTAGTGGATTCTAGGTTGTTAGGTAGCCTAGGATGTGGTTAGTGGATTTAGGCCTGTTTAATTGCGCTGTTCATGTTTTTTGTTTTCTAATTTTCGCAATTCTGCTGTTGCTGTGATATTAGTTTTGTTCATATGCTTTACTTTCTTATTTCATGCTGCTTTTTACACTACTTTTCCATGTTCATATTCCCTTTATGTAATTGCAGCTATATTTTAATTCATATGAGCTATTCTGATTGCTATTTATTTTCCGGAAATATCCAATTTTAGCCGGGATGCTGCCCAAATTTCTGTAAATTGATTTGATTTTCATTCCTGTTTTGGTTTCGGCAAACTTGCACTCTGCTTTACTCAGCTTTTACCAAACCAATTCATGAATGACAGGGCAAGCTTCCTTATTCTTTTTAATTTCCTGGTTTATAAATTATATCTTGGATGATTCAATTCCACTTTTTCCTATTTTCATTTGATTCATCCTTAACTTCCTTGTTTGAATTTGAGTTATCTGTTGCTTTAATTTGTGAATTCTTGTTATTTAGGAAATGCTCATCATGCCACTTACTCTAACCCACTTTTTACTAATTCACTAATTTTAACTTCCAAACCTCTTTTTCATTCCTAACCCACTTACCTTTCAAAACATATCTTCTTGATTTTTCACTATTCTCCTTAACCTTCTAACCAAGGCATGATGATAATTTTTCCTACTTAACATGAATCCTTTTACATTTTGGATTGTGAATTTTTATTCTCGGACTTTTAACTCCTATACGATCCTAAATGCACATTTACTTAACTTATTTTCATTACTCCACTGCTCCTTTGCCACTATATGCTTATTTTGTGATTTGCCTATTTGTTTTCCTGTTTTTATTATATCCTGGTTTTCTATTTTTCAGGATGTCTGACACCCAAAGAAAAGGAAAAGAAAAGGCAACAACTGGCAAACGTAAACGCGGAGAAGCCTCCATGTCCATCCTGGACCTCATGCATGATGACTCCTGGCGGGAGAAACACTTTACCCCGCAGGAGAAGGCTGACCAGCTACTCCCTGCTACTGATCCCATTAAGTTTGCAAACCGATACTGCGAACTGAAGTATCCGGTGTTTGCAAACTCCAGGAACCTGTACCTGGAGCAGACTCTGAAGATCCCAGAAGAACTCCAGCAATACACCTCTGATCAGATCAAACAAAGAGGCTGGTTTTTCCTGGAGAGAAACCTGATTGAGATTAATGCATCTTGGGTAAGAGAATTCTACTACAATTACTTCAAAACTTCCCTAGATGCAATGAACTTAAGAGGGAAGCAGATACTGGTAACTGAAGAGGCCATAGAGAATGTTCTGAAGCTTCTGCCTAAATCCGATCAGCTGGATGGTTATCAAAAAGCTAAGGAGGATATGCGCTTCATGAAGTTTGATTGGGATGCCGTCAAGGCAAGGATAGCCCTTGACCCGACTGTTCCATGGGTCATGGGTCAGAACACCACCATACCTAAGGGAATCAAGCGGGCATACTTGAACGATGAGGCTCGGCTATGGCATCAGATCCTAAGCAACTTTATTATGCCGAGTACTCACGAGACGGAGCTACCTGCCGCTATGATCACCCTCCTATGGTGTGTGATGGAGGGTAAGGACCTGTACCTGCCACACTTCATTTGGTACTACATGGCCAGGGTCCACGTCCGAGGCACTCTCCCCTTTCCATATCTGATTACACAGCTAGGCCGTCGAGCTGACGTGCCTTGGGAGGATGCTGATGAGAGGCCACCTGCTGCAGAATGCAAGATTATCCCTCACAGCAGGAACTTTCTGGATTTGGGCTACAGACCTCCATTCCTCACTCCTACTGATGAGACAGCCACACCATCTGCCGGCCCCTCTTCTTCTACAGCTACCCCTGCTACCACCACTGCACCTCCACCTGCCTCAGAGCCAGTTTATCACCTAGTGCACTGCCTGTTTCGACAGCTAGACCAGATGGAGCGCCGCAACCGGCGCCGATATGAGAGAGCTGAGCGTCGCAGCAAGCGACGCTATGAGCACCTGAAGTTGATGATACGATCTGGCGATATCCCCTCCGAGCCTGACACACCATCAGAGCTATCTGAGGAGGAGGCGGATGATCACGAGGCAGAGACCCACCCCCAGAGAGAGGCTGCGCAGGCAGGCACGGAGCAGGCTGCATCACAGAGAGAGACCCCGCC
This sequence comes from Arachis hypogaea, assembly GCF_003086295.3. Taxonomy (NCBI): domain Eukaryota; kingdom Viridiplantae; phylum Streptophyta; class Magnoliopsida; order Fabales; family Fabaceae; genus Arachis; species Arachis hypogaea. The sequence continues at coordinate 134,104,144 of NC_092050.1, forward strand.
TCAGATTCAGGCTGCAGACCCAGAGGTCCCTATTCAGTCAGCACCCCCTCTGCAGCAGGCAGATCCTCAGACCACCACCACAGAGACTCCAGCTACCCACCCTTCCAGTGATGACACCCCTTCACACCCTGCTTGAGTGAGCATCAAGGACGATGCTTCATTTTAAGTGTGGGGAGGTCGCCATCTCTGGCGTATATTTTTTTTTGGTGAACCACTACAGACTCTTTTACTTTATTTTGCTACTTTTTCTGTATTTTTCTCTTTTATTTTTATTTTTATTTTCTCACTACTTATACATTACTATTTTCATGTATTTTTACTCTATTTCTGCATGTTGCACTTTTAGTTCATATTTTAGCTAGTTAGTTTAGTTGCAATTCTAACTTATTAGTTATAGAAATTGTGGATTAATTAGTATAGTTTACCCTTTTTTTAGCATATGATAGTTTGGCTTAGATTGAAAAGAAAAAGGAAGTAAACTAGAGACTTTAATATAAACAATCCACACACCTTGTATATATGGCATTACATGTTAGTTAGTTAACAACATTTCATCAAGGAGAAACACTAAAACTTTAGAGCCACCTTAAGAATTACATTGAGAATAATGGGAACTCTTAATTTTTACTTGCATGACATATATAACTGATATATGATTTTTGAGTTAGAGAATACACAGCCTGTGAGTTTTAAGCTTAATTGTATGGTTACATTCAAACCATAATTTTTATTCCTGTGTGTTCCGCCCTTCTTATTTATTCTGGTGTTCTTTATTTTGTTTTAATCTATATATCCGATTATAGAATAGAAATACATACCAAGAGAGTGATTGAGGCCATTGTTTGATTTTAGCTCACTTATCCTAAATTAGCCTACCTTTTACATAACCCTTGTTAGCCCCCTTGAGCCTTTAAATCCCCTCTTATTCTACAAACCACATTACTAGCCTTAAGCAGAAAAACAAAATGAAAATCCCAAGTTGAATCCTTGATTAGCTTAAGATAGAAATTATGTAATTGTTTAAGTGTGGGAAACCTATTGGGAACATGGAAGATAAAAACAAAGGGTAGAAAGTTGAAAAGAATAAAATAATTCAAAATAAAAAATTTTTGGGAAGCATGCTCATGTGAAATCAAAATAATTGAATTACCATGTGCATTAAAAAAATATATAATATTTATTTTTTTTTGAATAAAGGAGAATACAAAAGAATTACCCAAATGCAAAATAAAGCAATGCACATGGGATAAAAATAAAAAAAAAAAATTTGAAATATGAGCATGTAACATAAAGAGTGGGAAAAATTTGGGAAAATAGGTAAAGAAGCTTTGCTTTATAAAATATGTATGTTAGGTGAGATCTTAGACTAATCAAGGATTCGCTTAATTAGCTCACTTAGCCTTATACATATACCCTTACCTTTACCTTGACCCCATTACAACCTTAATTAAAGACCTCATGACTTTTGTATGCCTATATTCTATAATTATTGATTGGTTAGATGAAGAACAAAGTTATAGAAAGTAAGGATAAAAAGAAAAATAGAGTGATTGACCCAATAAACACTGAGTGACTAGAGAGTAAACACAAAATCCAGTGAGGGTTCAATAGCTCATTAACATATATCTGTGCTTGAATTATTAATTGTCTTGCAAGTTTATAAAATATTTTTCTTTCCCATCTCAATTGTAAAAGTGCTTTATCATTATCTAAGGTCTGGCTATATATATATGATTCCTTGAGAAATGTGAATTAATTCAACTACATGTAAGCTTTATATACAAGTGAATAAAAATAATTAGAATTGCATGATTCATTTAGGTAGTTGCATTTAGAATACATTGCATTGCATGAGATTCCACCACTTCAACCTTACCTTACTCTTTATCTTGGATTTAGTATGAGGACATGCTATTGTTTAAGTGTGGGGAGGTTGATAAACCCATATTTTATGATATATTTTGTGCCTAATTGAGTGATTTATTCAATCCTTCACTCACTTATTCATGTTAATTGCATGGTTTTACTTTCCTTTCCTTATTATGTGATGCATGTGAAAAACATGTTTCCTATGCTTAAAAAGTAATTAATTTAATTGCCCTTTATTTCCATTCGATGCCGTGATTCATGTGTTGAGTAGTTTCAGATCTTCTAAGGCAGGAATGACTTAAAGGATGGAAAGGAAACATACAAAATTGGAAGGAAAGCATAAAACGGAGTTTTTGAAGAAACTTGCAGCGACGCGATCGCATGGACGACGCGATCGCATGCCAGCGCGAAATGGCAGCGACGCGACCATGTGCTTGACGCGATCGCGCGCCTTAAGCGAAACGCATATGACGCGGGCGCATGATTGAAGCGACCGCGTGGCAAGAAAAACTCCAAATGACGCGACCGCGTGACCCACGCGGACGCGTGACAGAGGCCACGCACCAGAAATTACAGAAAACGCCCCCAGCAATTTTTGAAGCCCTTTTCGGCCCAAATCCAAGTCCAGAAGGCACAGATCAGAGGTTATGAAGTGTGGAAATGCATCCATTCAGAAGAGAGTCTCCAATTAGTTACTTTTCATGATTTAGATTTAGTTTTGAGAAGGAGATTCTCTCCCCTCTCTTGAGGATTATGATTTAGATTTAGGATTTTATTCGCTTTCAGGATTATCTCTTTCTATCAGGTTCAATATTTCTTTTATTATTTTCTCAATTTTATTTATGAATTCTTCTATATTACAGATTACTCTTTTGAATTAATGTTATTTGAGGTATTTCAGTTTACAATTGTTTCTTTTATTTATATTACTGTTGCTTCTAATCTGAAGACATTTTTATTCCGATAGATTTACTTTTCGCTTTTGGTCTTGGTTAAGAAATCAGTAACTCAAGAGTTATCAAACTCAACATGATTGATAATTGTTATCTTTGCTAATTGAATTGAACTTCAATAATCCCAATCTTTCCTTAGGGATTAACTAGGATTTGAGGATCTAACTAATTAGTCACTTGACTTTCCCTTGCTCTAGCAAAGGTTAACTAAGTGGAATTAAGGTTCAATTTTCATCATCATTGATAAGGATAACTAGGATAGAACTTCTAATTTCTCACACCTTGCCAAAAGTATATTTTTACAGTTATTTATTTATTTTACAGTCTTTTACCTATTTTAATTACAATTTAAATTACTTGTTCCTCATCTTCACAACCCCGATTTACAATCTCCATAACCAATAATAAGAACATACTTCCCTGCAGTTTCTTGAGAAGACGACCCGAGGTTTAAATACTTCGGTTATCAATTTATTTAAGGGTTTGTTACTTGTGACAACCAAAACGTTTATAAGAAAGGTTGATTGCTTGGTTTAGTAACTATACTTGCAACGAGAGTTTACTATAACTTCTAAACCATCAATCTTCAGTTCTTTCAGTGACCGTTTGAAAAGATCAAATTGAAAGTAGCATTCCTTCTTGATAGCCATAGTCAATGCAATCAGGAAATTGTTATCGTCAAGGTCCAAGAACTTGCATCCTAATAATTAAAACTAGATTAGTCCAGAAATTATTATCGTCAATGTCCAAGAACTTGCATCCTAATTAAAACTAGATTAGTTTAGGATTCCATATAAGATTATCTAATTAATAATACAATAAAAACAAGAGTAAATACTAAATACTCAATCCAACCATGACCATTTACTTGTTATAGAATGAATGCTAACAAAGTTGACATCAATAGTCTCTGCCCTCTGTAACCAGCAAGTATATTGAATTAGATATGTAGAGTTACATAAGAATTGTGTTATGACTATTGCTCAGAGCAAATGAATCAACAGGAGTTTAAGAAAATGGTTCATCAAAAGAGGTGAATTGCAGAAAAGGAGCTATTAACTATTTAACTCAACTTCTCTACTACTATATAAAGGTATTGGCCACTTGGCAGAGTTTAACTACCATGCCTTGCCATTGCACTGAAATTTAACCTGTTTTGAAATAACATGGATGGGAATATTCCTTCCATGATTTATCTTACATTTTCTACGAATGTTTCTTTTTCTCTTTAATAGCACCTATTGTTACTTGTTAGGAATCTAATAGAAAATTTATATAACATGAGAATATAATTATAAAATTTTAAACTACAGAGATTATTTATTAAAAATTTGATAAAACTGTAAGAACCTATAACTTAATTAAATCTTAAAATAAATTTCCAGTTACTTGATTGAAAGATCACTTCAAATCAAACTTTAGAACGAAAAAAGTGTTTGTCCTGTAATAAATTTCTCTCTCTATCTCTCCCACTTCACACTTCTCATAATTAATATGGATTACTCATTACACATTACACATATACTTTTTGCTGCAATTCATTGAAGTGTCTCCAATTTTTTTACTTTAACATCATGAATCTATATTTATACTATTTATTTCAATTTTTCTTTAATGACTTTGTTATTAGCTATGTTCTTCTGTTTATGCAGAGGTTCTTCAGGAGATTAAACATTAACTAAAAATCTCTATTGCAAATTCGTACATATACATGCATCAAACATCTCTCACTTTTCTTATTTTATTACCACTTTTGATTCTTCAAAATGAAAATAAAAACACACACATGATCAAACAACAACACGGTTTCTCATAATCATCCACTTCTTCAGTTTTGCCATTGATGATCGATTGTAAGAAAAAGGGAAGGAAAAAAGCAACAATGAACAATCAATTGAGAATCACATAATCTGTAAAATTAAATCAATCGAATGGTATCAACATGCTCTTTTGATCACTCAAACCACTCAACCTTGTTTCTCAACTCCACACTCATCACACAATGCAAAAAGTACTCTAGCTGTCTACACAATAAGAGAGTGACTCAAGGGTGAGAGATAGACGATATTAAGCTGAACCAACCAAGTCTCAATACCTAAGATCAAAATTAACAGATCAATTCATTCTTGCTAATCATAGACAGATGTATTATACTCTAATTTTTGTTATCTTTTAGAAGATAAAATTACAATCTGCTAATTAATCGTACTCAATTAGCTATCTAGCTAGTCAACTCTCACGTGTTCTAAAAGTTAAAGTTATGACAAAAGGAGAAAAAATATTAGCCAGCTGAGCTTGCTCATAGTGGATTAAGGAACATGAATCAAATCCCTAACTCTAAACAGCTTCAATTAACCCCAATTTATAGAAGATATAGACAAATACTTGTTTAGATCTCTGAACCAATAATGAAAAACCAGAAGAAAGGATCAATGTGGAAGAACGTACCAATGAAAGGGGAAAGGTCGCGATAGCTAAGATTGGCGCATGGTGGAGGACGGTGTAGCGGTTTCACGCAGGATCGATGAGATGCTCAACTTCGTCGCCAATTATAGAACCACGGTTGGCAGCTCTGCGATTCGACAGCCAACACAGAAGCGCCGGTTGGAGCAGAGGTCAGGGATTTGGCACACCGTGGATGAGGGAGTATGGTTCTCCGAAATTGCAGGCAGAAGCCTGAAAAATTGAGGGGTTTCTGCAAAATTGGAGGAGTCGATTAATGGTTGTAGGATGACAAAGGGGGAATCAAAAAATTCATTTATGATAGGATCCTCACCTGGGTAGGTTCTTCTGCTGATATTACGCGGCTCTGCTCCCGCTCGTGTTTGGCGCGCTACCAAAATCAACTGATGGGTTTTGAAAAATTGGGGGGGAGGGGGGAATCAATTAATGGGGGTAAGGTAATTAAAAGGGGGAATTGAATTAATGAATTGAAACTCACCTAGCGACGTTTCTGGGTGTACTCGCGGGTAGGTTGCGGCACAGGGAGGTTGGGTGCTCTTCGCACCTCTACTATTGCTTGTGTTCGCGCCAAGAGGATAGGTAAAATAAAGAGGGTTGAAGATATATAGAGCCCAAATTCGCAGCAGTTATGACTGCACGACCGCTATCCATGGTCGTTTTGCGGCTTCTGTCCAGACCGCTACTGGCCTCTGCCGGGATTTATTCAATTAGCGGCATTTTTGGCCATGGCTGCTGTTTAGCCGCCGCTAGACTCCGCCTCTATTGTAGTGACTTCTCTTTCACATTTATTATAGAAAGCAACATAAAACATTTCTCTTTAGTATTCATAAAAGACGTGCGAAATAAAGTATTCATACGATACCTTCTCCAATGTGTCTATAAATATGAGTGCCTTGGCTCTTCTTTTCTCCAACAATAAATCTACAACAATCACTTCTTTTCGTTAAATTTATAGTGCGGCATTTTCTTTGTGGTCGACGAACTTATAATTTGTATCTTGCTCTAATTTAGATCTATATAAGTTTGTCGGCCATGAAGAAAATCCCACACCGTAATTTTAAAATATTTGCTGATGATTTAGAATTCTATTAGAATTTGATGGATGCTGATAAACATTCACTCTATATAAATTTTGTGATTTTCCTCTTTACTTTGCTACATAAGTTGTGTGACTCTTGAGTGGATGTTACTGTCAAAATCAACTGCTTTTTTTTGTGCTGCTAAATGCTTAACAAACTTCTTTAGCTGGTTAGTTGTCTCTATATATGATGGTTAATGGGATATTAGAACATTTCCAGTACTATCATCTTCATTTTTGGATCTAGTGGAAGTTTTTATCGTCTTCATTTCGAACCTATAGTGGAAGTTTTGATGATCAATCCATTTTTATTCTTATAACCTTGTTTCATCATAATTTTCTCATTTATTCAGAGTATTTATACTAATTACTCAACTCAAGTTGATAACTTGATGCTATTGTGTGAAGTGATTATTTTTCTTGTATGAACAACCAGATATCTTTGGAGAAGAGCAAAAACCACTGTAACACCCTACTACACAGAGTTTTACACTTAAGTCGTAGAACAGAGGTAGTGTGGTGTTATGAATCTCTAATCAGTTAAAATATACATATAATAGTGAAAAGAGATAATATACTAGGAGTCTTGAAAAATGGGTAAAATAAAATCGCAAAATAAAAAGCGCAACGCTCAAGAGAAAGGATTACTTGCGTGTTAAGAAATCTAAAAGCTAAGGATAGGAATAAGTAAAGAGTCATAAGAGTACCAATAATACAAAGGCACTAGCTCCTGACTCAGCCTGCGAACCCAAGGCTGGCCGGAGAATACTTACTTACATATATATATATATATATATATATATATATATATATATATATATATATATATATATATATAACACCCAAAAATACAAAATCAAGTCCCTAACTCTCCTGTAGCCTCTATGAGGAACAAAATAAACAAGACTCTTGGAGAGCAAGCTAAGTACATGAGTCATGTATATACAAACATAAAGCCCCAAAATACACCCAGGACTACTCCGCTTCTAGAATCCAGACGCCTAGCGAGGAGCCTCTCGACTTGCATCTGAAAATAACAACACAGTATTGGGTGAGAACCGGAGGTTTTCAGCATGGTAAAGGTGCCACGCGTATAATAAATAAGGTCTTGGGAATGCCAGAGGCAATCCTAGAACTTCGTCATACAATTATAGAACTTAATTTCTAGGTAAAAGCCATAAATAGGGGTAGGTAATCTAAGTATACTATACTCACTCGCCTTAAACCTAACACCTTACACTTAACCAATTCACCATTCCTCCGTCCCTCTGTCATCCATAATTCAGTAGAGATAACCAACCAAATAGATTCACACACAAGTAAGAAGCAGATAGTGCAAGTAGCAAGTAAACAAGTAGCAGGATACATATGTTCAGTTAGGCAATCCCAGGTAGTGCATAACAACCAAAACAAACAAATGCACATGATGCATGCCTATCCTATGGCTGATGAGGCTCATCTGTCGGTTATCCAGCCAACCCGACAAGTCCGAAAACCTTAGACTGTCCCCCGTTGCGCATCCCCATGAGTCTATGCATAGATTTTACATTCATTCATCATTCAAATCACTCAATGGGGGCTATTCATACCTGGGAATTTATACGTGCCCGGTCACCCTTACGACGTAGGGTCAACAGAGTATCGAGATTCAACCTGAAACACATGGTGGCAAGCCACGGTTCTTACACAGGGAAATTCGTATCTCAGATATCATCATTCATAAGCCATTACATTTTCATAATCATTATATAGTCATTTAGCAAAGCCATGGCATAATAATTCACTTAACATTCTCATCTCCTTCATATAACTCATCATTTACCTCTTACTTCACTCCCAAGTTACCCCAAATTCCTACCTTCCACTAATTACTAAGCTCAATGGTAAATTCTCAGGTTAACAGGGCAAAAATAGGGGTTTAGGGATTCAAAACCAAGTTTAAATCTTAAAACTCAGGTGCTGGAAAACAGGGCGTGTGCGTACGCACACACCTGTGCGTGCGCATAGCTCAGCAGAATATCAGGACGTGTGTGTGTGCACACGTCACTTGGTGTGCGTGCCCACACGTCACATGGTGTGCATGCGCCTCACCTGTGCTAGCGCCAGCAACAAAAGGCCTATCTTGGTGTGTCGTGCGCACAGCTGTGTGCGTAGGTGGTATGCGATATTGTTACTCAGGTTGTGAATTATTGTTCGAAATTGATTCCCTGGCGATGGCACCAAAAACGGATGCACAGAACCATGGTCTAAACATATCTTCACAACTTCGCATAACTAACCAGCAAGTGCACTAGGTCGTCCAAGTAATAAACCTTACGTGAGTAAGGGTCGATCCCACGGAGATTGTTGGTATGAAGCAAGCTATGGTCACCTTGTAAATCTCAGTCAGGAGGATATAAAATAATTATGGAGTTTTCGAAAATAATATAATAAAACAAGGATAGAAATACTTATGTAAATCATTGGTGAGAATTTCAGATAAGCGCATAGAGATGCTTTCGTTCCTATGAACCTCTGCTTTCCTGCTGTCTTCATCCAATCAGTCTTACTCCTTTCTATGGATGGCTTTTTGTAAGGATGTCACCGGTGCCAATGGCTACTTTCAATCCTCTCGGGAAAATGGTCCAAATGCTCTGTCACAGCACGGCTAATCGTCTGGAGGCATCACCCTTGTCGATGGTTGCATCCTATTCCTCTCTGTGAAAATGGTCCGATGCGCTGTCACTGCATGGCTAATCATCTTTGAGGTTCTCGATCATACTGGAATAGAATTTACTATCTTTTTGCGTCTGTCACTACGCCCAGCACTTGCGAGTTTGAAGTTCGTCACAGTCATTCAATCCCAGAGTCCTACTAGGAATACCACGGACAAGGTTTAGACCTTCTGGATTCTCATGAATGCCGCCATCAATCTAGCTTACACCACGAAGATTCTGATTAAGAGATCCAAGAGATAATCATTCAATCGAAGGTAGAACGGAAGTGGTTGTCAGGCACGCGTTCATAGGGAATGATGATGATTGTCACGTTCATCACATTCAGGTTGAAGTGCGAATGAATATCTTAGAAGCGGAATAAGTTGAATTGAATAGAAAAACAGTAGTACTTTGCATTAATTCATGAGGAACAGCAGAGCTCCACACCTTAATCTATGGAGTGTAGAAACTCTACCGTTGAAAATACATAAGTGATAATGGAGTTCATTGGTCTCGGCCCCAGAGGGGGAACCGGAGTAACCAAGACTTCTATGATCCGAAGATAAAACTCAGGATGTCTAATACAATAGTAAAAAGTCCTATTTATAATAAACTAGCTACTAGGGTTTACAGAAGTAAGTAATTGATGCATAAATCCACTTTCGGGGCCCACTTGGTGTGTGCTTGGGCTGAGCTTGAATGCTACACGTGTAGAGGCTCTTTCTGGAGTTGAACGCCAGCTTTTGTGCCAGTTTGGGCGTTGAACTCCACTTTGCAACTTGTTTCTGGCGCTGGACGCCAGAATTGGGCAGAGAGCTGGCGTTGAACGCCAGTTTGCGTCATCTAAACTTGGGCAAAGTATGGACTATTATATATTGCTGGAAAGCCCTGGATGTCTACTTTCCAACGCAAATGGAATCGCACCAATTTGAGTTCTGTAGCTCCATAAAATCTACTTTGAGTGCAGGGAGGTCAGAATCCAACAGCATCAGCAGTCCTTCTTCAACCTCTGAATCTGATTTTTGCTCAAGTCCCTCAATTTCAGCCAGAAAATACCTGAAATCACAGAAAAATACACAAACTCATAGTAAAGTCCAGAAATGTGAATTTAACATAAAAACTAATAAAAATATCCCTAAAAGTAACTACATTCTCCTAAAAATATACTAAAAACAATGCCAAAAAGCGTATAAATTATCCACTAATCACAACACCAAACTTAAATTGTTGCTTGTCCCCAAGCAACTGAAAATCTAATAGGATAAAAAGAAGAGAATATACTATAAATTCCAAACTATCAATGAAACATAGCTCCAATCAGATGAGCGGGACTTGTAGCTTTTTGCCTCTTGAATAGTTTTGGCATCTCACTTTATCCATTGAAGTTCAGAATGATTGGCTTCTATGGGAACTCAGAGTTCAGATAGTGTTATTGATTCTCCTAGTTCAGTATGATGATTCTTGAACACAGCTATTTTATGAGTCTTGGCCGTAGCCCTAAGCACTTTGTTTTCCAGTATTACCACCGGATACATAAATGCCACAGACACATAACTGGGTGAACCTTTTCAGATTGTGACTCAGCTTTGCTAAAGTCCTCAATTAGAGGTGTCCAGGGTTCTTAAGCACACTCTGTTTTTGCTTTGGACCTTGACTTTAACCGCTCAGTCTCAAGTTTTCACTTGACACCTACACGCCACAAGCACATGGTTAGGGACAGCTTGGTTTAGCCGCTTAGGCCAGGATTTTATTCCTTTAGGCCCTCCTATCCACTGATGCTCAAAGCCTTGGGATCCTTTTTGTTTACCCTTGCCTTTTGGTTTTAAGGGTTACTGGCTTTTTGCTCTTGCCTCTTGGTTTTAAGAGCTTTTGGCTTTTTCTGCTTGCTTTTTCTTTTTCTATAAAATTTTTTTTCGCCTTTTTTTTTCTGCAAGCTTTGCTTTTTGCTGCTTTTTCTTGCTTCAAGAATCATTTTTATGATTTTTCAGATTATCAAATAACATGTCTCCTAGTCATCATTCTTTCAAGAGCCAACATATTTAACATTCTTAAACAACAACTTCAAAAGACATATGCACTGTTCAAGCATTCATTCAGAAAACAAGAAGCATTGTCACCACATCAATATAATTAAGCTAAGTTCAAGGATAAATTCGAAACTCATGTACTTCTTGTTCTTTTGAATTAAAACAGTTTTTATTTAAGAGAGGTGATGGATTCATAGGACATTCATAACTTTAAGACATAGTTACTAAATACTAATGATCATGTAATAAGACACAAACATAGATAAGCACTTAACATAGAAAACGAAAAACAGAGAATGTAAGAACAAGGAATGAGTCCACCTTAGTGATGGTGGCGATTCCTTCTTGAGGAACCAATGATGTCCTTGAGCTCTTTTATGTCTCTTCCTTGTCTTTGTTGCTCCTCCCTCATTGCTTTTTGATCTTCTCTGATTTCATGAAGGATGATGGAGTGCTCTTGATGTTCCACCCTTAATTGTCCCATGTTGGAACTTAATTCTCCTAGGGAGGTGTTGATTTGCTCCCAATAGTTTTGTGGAGGAAAATGCATTTGAGGCATCTCCGGGATCTCATGGTGATGAGCTTCATACGCCTCTTGAGCTCCATGAATGGGCTCTCTTGCTTGCTCCATCTTTTTCTTAGTGATGGGCTTCTCTTCCTCAATGTGAATGTCTCCTTCTATGAAAGCTCCAGCTGAGTAACATAAATGGCAAATAAGATGAGGAAAAGCTAGCCTTGCCCCAGGAGAGGGCTTTTCGGCTATTTTGTAGAGTTCAAGGGAGATGACTTCATGAACTTCTACTTCTTCTCCAATCATGATGCTATGGATCATGATGGCCCGGTCCACAGTAACTTCAGATTGGTTGCTAGCGGGGATGATGGAGCGTTGGATGAACTCCAACCATCCTCTAGCCACAGGCTTGAGGTCCAATCTTCTTAGTTGAACCGGCTTGCCTTTGGAGTCAATCTTCCATTGAGCTCCTTCCACACATATGTCCATAAGGACTTGGTCCAACCTTTGATTAAAGTTGACCCTTCTAGTGTAGGGGCGTTCATCTCCTTGCATCATGGGCAAGTTAAACGCCAACCTCACATTTTCCGGACTAAAATCTAAGTATTTCCCCCGAACCATTGTAACATAATTCTTTGGATTCGGTTTCTTACTTTGATCATGGTTCCTAGTGATCCATGCATTGGCATAGAACTCTTGAACCATTAGGATGCTGACTTATTGGATGTGGTTTGTTAGAACTTCCCAACCTCTTCTTTGGATTTCATGTCGGATCTCCGGATACTCATTTCTCTTGAGTTTGAAAGGGATCTTGGGGATCACCTTCTTCTTGGCCACAACATCATAGAAGTGGTCTTGATGGGCTTTGGAGATGAACCTTTCCATCTCCCATGACTCGGAGGTGGAAGCTTTTGTCTTCCCTTTCCCTTTTCTAGAGGATTCTCCGGTCTTAGGTGCCATCAATGGTAATGGAAAAACAAAAAGTTTATGCTTTTGCCACACCAAACTTCGAATTTTGCTCGCCCTCGAGCAAGAAAAGAAAGAATTAGATGAAGAAGAGGAAGAAAATATGGAGAAGAGGGAGGAGGTGTGTTTTGGCCAAGAAGGGAAAGAGAGTGTTGTGTTGTGTGAAAATAAAGAAGAATGGAAGGCTTTATATAGGGAAGGGAGGGGGATTAAGGTTCGGCCATATGGGTGGATTTGGGTGGGAAATTGATTTTGAATTTTGAAGGTAGGTGGAGTTTATTGGGTAGGTTTATGGGGAAGAGTGGGTGGATGTGAGTGGTGAAGGGTTAATAGGGAAGAGGGATGGAGGTGATAGGTGAAGGGTTTTGGGGAAGAGTGTTTATTGGGAATAGAGGATGATTGAGAAGAGAGAAGAGAGTGAGTGGAGGTAGGTGGGGATCCTGTGGGGTCCACAAATCCTGAGATGATCCTGTGGGGTCCACAGATCCTGAGGTGTTCAAGGATTTACAACCTTGCACCAAATTAGGCATGTAAAATGCCCTTGCACACAACTCTGGGCGTTCAGCGCCAGGTTGGTGCCCATTTTGGGCGTTCAACGCCCATTTGTTGCCCATTTCTGGCGTTGAACGCCAGAACCATGCTTGTTCTGGGCATTCAGCGCCAGCTCTTCTCCAGGGTGCAATTCTGGCGTTCAGCGCCCAGATGCTGCCCATTTTGGGCGTTCAGCGCCCAGATGCTGCCCATTTTGGGCGTTCAGCGCCCAGATACTGCCCATTTTGGGCGTTCAGCGCCAGAACCATGCTCTGTTCTGGCGTTGAACGCCAGACAGGTGCTTCCTCCAGGGTGTGATTTTTCTTCCGCTGTTTTTGATTCTGTTTCTAAATTTTTTGTTTATTTTGTGACTCCACATGATCATGAACCTAAGAAAACATGAAAAACAAAAATAAAATTAGATAAATAAACATTGGGTTGCCTCCCAACAAGCGCTTCTTTAATGTCAATAGCTTGACAGTGGGCTCTCATGGAGCCTCACAGATGTGCAGAGCTTTGTTGAGACCTCCCAACACCAAACTTAGAGTTTGGATATGGGGGTTTGACACCAAACTTATAGTTTGGTTGTGGCCTCCCAACACCAAACTTAGAGTTTGACTGTGGGGGCTCTAGTTGACTCTGTTTTGAGAGAAGCTTTTTATGCTTCCTCTTCATGGATGTAGAGAGAGATCCTTGAGTTGTAAACACAAGGTTGTCCTCATTTATTTGAAGAATCAATTATCCTCTGTCTACATCAATCACAGCTCTTGCTGTGGCTAGGAAAGGCCTTCCTAGGATGATGGATTCATCCTCTTCCTTTCCAGTGTCTAGGACTATGAAATCAGCAGGGATGTAAAGGCCTTCAACCTTTACTAACACGTCCTCTACTTGTCCATAAGCCTGTTTTCTTGAATTGTCTACCATTTCTAATGAGATTTTAGCAGCTTGCACCCCATAGATTCTCAGTTTCTCTATTACAAAGAGGGGCATGAGGTTTATCCCTGAACCAAGGTCACACAGAGCCTTTTCAAAGAGCATGGTGCCTATGGTACAAGGTATTATGAACTTTCCAGGATCCTGTTTCTTCTAAGGCAATGTCAGTTGATCCAGATCACTTAGTTCATTGGTGAACAAGGGAGGTTCATCTTCCCAAGTTTCAATGCCAAATAATTTGGCATTTAGCTTCATGATTACACCAAGGAACTTGGCAGCTTGCTCTTCAGTAACATCCTCATTCTCTTCAGAAGAGGAATACTCATTTGAGCTCATGAATGGCATAAGGAGGTTCAATGGAATCTCTATGGTCTCTAGATGAGTCTCTGATTCCTTTGGTTCCTCAGAGGGAAGCTTCTTATTGATCATTGGACGTCCCAGGAGGTCTTCCTCCTTGGGATTCACGTCCTCTCCTTCCTTTACAGGTTCGGCCATGGTGATTAATTCAATGGCCTTGCATTCTCCTTTTGGATTCTCTTCTGTATTGCTTGGGAGAGTACTAGGAGGGATTTCAGTGATCCTTTTACTCATCTGGCCCACTTGTGCTTCCAAATTTCTAATGGAAGACCTTGTTTCATTCATGAAACTTACAGTGGCCTTGAACAGATCAGAGACTAAGTTTGCTAAATTAGAGGTATTTTGTTCAGAGTTCTCTGTCTGTTGCTGAGTGGATGATGGAAAAGGTTTATTATTATTAAACCTGTTTCTTCCACCATTATTAAAGCCTTGTTGAGGCTTTTGCTGATCCTTCCATGAGAAATTTGGATGATTTCTCCATGATGAGTTATAGGTGTTTCCATAAGGTTCACCTAAGTAATTCACCTCTGCTATTGCAGGGTTCTCAGGATCATAAGCTTCTTCTTCAGAAGATGCCTCTTGAGTACTGTTGGGTGCAGCTTGCATTCCATTCAGACTCTGAGAAATCATATTGACTTGCTGAGTCAATATTTTGTTCTGAGCCAATATGGCATTCAGAGTATCAATTTCAAGAACTACCTTCTTTATAGGCGTCCTATTATTCACAGGATTCCTCTCAGAAGTGTACATGAACTGGTTATTAGCAACCATGTCAATGAGTTCTTGAGCTTCTGCAGGCGTTTTCTTTAGGTGAATGGATCCACCTGCAGAAGTATCCAATGACATCTTTGATAGCTCAGATAAACCATCATAGAATATATCCAGGATGGTCCATTCTGAAAGCATGTCAGAAGGATACTTTTTGGTCAGCTGCTTGTATCTTTCCCAAGCTTCATAGAGGGATTCACCTTCCTTCTGTCTGAAGGTCTGAACATCCACTCTAAGCTTGCTCAGCTTTTGAGGAGGAAAGAACTTGGCTAAGAAAGCCGTGACCAGCTTATCCCAAGAGTTCAGGCTATCTTTAGGTTGAGAATCCAACCACACTCTAGCTCTGTCTCTTACAGCAAAAGGGAAAAGCATGAGCCTGTAGACTTCAGGATCTACTCCATTAGTCTTAACAGTATCACAGATCTGCAAGAATTCAGTTAAGAACTGAAAGGGATCTTCAGATGGAAGTCCGTGAAACTTGCAGTTCTGCTGCATCAAAAAAACTAGCTGAGGTTTCAGCTCAAAATTGTTTGCTCCGATGGTAGGAATGGAGATGCTTCTTCCATGTAAATTGGAATTAGGTGCAGTAAAGTCACCAAGCATTCTCCTTGCATTATTATTATTTTTGGCTGCCATCTCCTCTTCTTGTTCAAAAATTTCTGAAAGGGTATCTCTGGATTGTTGTAATTTAGCTTCTCTTAGTTTCCTTTTCAGAGTCCTTTCAGGTTCTGAATCAGCTTCAACAAGAATGCCTTTTTCTTTGTCCCTGCTCATAAGAAAGAGCAGAGAAAAAGAAAAGAAGAGGAATCCTCTATGTCACAGTAAAGAGGTTCCTTATTGTTAGTAGAAGAAGAAAAGGAATAGGGGTGAAGAAGAATGAAGAATCCAAACACAAAGGTGATGATAGGAGCAGAGATGTGAGATGAAGAGAAGTGTTAGTAGATGAATAAATAAATAGAAGGGGATGAGAGGAGGAGAGAATTTTCGAAAATAATTTTTGAAAAAGAGTTAGTGATTTTCGAAAATAGTTTTTGAAAAAGGTTAGTAGTTTTTCAAAAATTCAAATAAAAAAATAAAATAATTAGTCTAATTAAAAAGAAATTTTGAAAAAGAGGGAAGATTTTTTTCGAAAATTAGAGAGAGATAGTTAGTTAGGTAGTTTTGAAAAAGGTAAGAAACAAACAAAAAGTTAGTTAGTTAGTTGAAACAAATTTTGAAAAGATAAGAAGTTAGGAAGTTAGAAAAGATATTTTGCGATCACTTTTTTGAAAAAGGTAAGATAAGAAGATATTTTTGAAAAGATATGATAGAAATTAGTTTTTGAAAAAGATTTGATTTTTAAAATCTCAATTAATGACTTGATTCACAAGAAATCACAAGATATGATTCTAGAACTTAAAGTTTGAATCTTTCTTAACAAGTAACAAACTTGAAATTTTTGAATCAAACATTAATTGATGATGTTATTTTCGAAAATTATGTGATAAAGATAAGAAAAATATTTTTGAAAAATATTTTTAAAATTTTCGAAAATAACTAAGAAAAATGGAAAAGATTTGATTTTTGAAAAAGATTTTGAAAAAGATAAGATTTTTAAATTGAAAATTTGATTTGACTCATAAAAACAACTAGATTTTAAAAATTTTTGAAAAAGTCAAATCTAATTTTCGAAATTTTAAGAGAGAAAAAGGGAAAGATATATATTTTTTATTTTTTTTTAATTTTTAATGATGAGAGAGAGAAACATGAAAATGATGCAATGCATGAGAATTTTAGATCAAAACAATGAATGCATGCAAGAATGCTATGAATGTCAAGATGAACACCAAGAACACTATGAAGATCATGATGAACATCAAGAACATATTTTTGAAGAATTTTTAATGCAAAGAAAACATGCAAGACACCAAACTTAGAAATCTTTGATGCTTAGACTCTATGGATGCAAGAATGCATATGAAAAACACCATACAACACAAAACAAGAAAACATCAAGATCAAACAAGAAGACTTACCAAGAACAACTTGAAGATCATGAAGAACACTATGAATGCATGAATTTTCGAAAAATGCAAGATGAATATGCAATTGACACCAAACTTATAATATGACTCAAGACTCAAACAAGAACACAAAAATATTTTTGATTTTTATGATTTTATGATTTTTTTGTATTTTCTTTTAATTTTTTTCGAAAATCATTTTGAAAAAGAAAAATAAGGATTCCAAAATTTTTAATATGAATTCTAGGAATCTTATGCTCTTTAGTCTAAAGCTCCAATCAAAGGGTCAGGCATGGTTTAATAGCCAGCCAAGCTTTAGTATGTAACTCAGACATGACAAGCCTAACATGCCCTACAGAGGAATTAGACATGGCTTTACAGCCAGCCATGCTTCAACATGCTTCATGAAACACTAGAATTCATTCTTAAAAATTTTGAAGAAAAATATTTTTTTGAAAACATTTTTATTTATTTTTTTCGAAAACAAAGGAGAAATTTTTGAAAGAATTTTTTTGAAAAATTTTTGAAAACTTTTTGAAAAGAAAATGAAAAGAAAATTACTTAATCTGAGCAACAGGATGAACCGTCAGTTGTCCAAACTCGAACAATCCCCGGCAACGGCGCCAAAAACTTGGTATGCGAAATTGTTACTCAGGTTGTGAATTATTGTTCGAAATTGATTCCCTGGCGATGGCACCAAAAACGGATGCACAGAACCATGGTCTAAACATATCTTCACAACTTCGCATAACTAACCAGCAAGTGCGCTAGGTCGTCCAAGTAATAAACCTTACGTGAGTAAGGGTCGATCCCACGGAGATTGTTGGTATGAAGCAAGCTATGGTCACCTTGTAAATCTCAGTCAGGCGGATATAAAATAATTATGGAGTTTTCGAAAATAATATAATAAAACAAGGATAGAAATACTTATGTAAATCATTGGTGAGAATTTTAGATAAGCGCATAGAGATGCTTTCGTTCCTCTGAACCTCTGCTTTCCTGCTGTCTTCATCCAATCAGTCTTACTCCTTTCTATGGCTGGCTTTTTGTAAGGATGTCACCGGTGCCAATGGCTACTTTCAATCCTCTCGGGAAAATGGTCCAAATGCTCTGTCACAGCACGGCTAATCGTCTAGAGGCATCACCCTTGTCGATGGTTGCATCCTATTCCTCTCTGTGAAAATGGTCCGATGCGCTGTCACTGCATGGCTAATCATCTTTGAGGTTCTCGATCATACTGGAATAGAATTTACTATCCTTTTGCGTCTGTCACTACGCCCAGCACTTGCGAGTTTGAAGTTCGTCACAGTCATTCAATCCCAGAGTCCTACTCGGAATACCACGGACAAGGTTTAGACCTTCCGGACTCTCATGAATGCCGTCATCAATCTAGCTTACACCACGAAGATTCTGATTAGGAGATCCAAGAGATAATTATTCAATCGAAGGTAGAACGGAAGTGGTTGTCAGGCACGCGTTCATAGGGAATGATGATGATTGTCACGTTCATCACATTCAGGTTGAAGTGCGAATGAATATCTTAAAAGCGGAATAAGTTGAATTGAATAGAAAAACAGTAGTACTTTGCATTAATTCATGAGGAACAGCAGAGCTCCACACCTTAATCTATGGAGTGTAGAAACTCTACCGTTGAAAATACATAAGTGATAATGGAGTTCATTGGTCTCGGCCCCAGAGGGGGAACCGGAGTAACCAAGACTTCTATGATCCGAAGATAAAACTCAGGATGTCTAATACAATAGTAAAAAGTCCTATTTATAATAAACTAGCTACTAGGGTTTACAGAAGTAAGTAATTGATGCATAAATCCACTTTCGGGGACCACTTGGTGTGTGCTTGGGCTAAGCTTGAATGTTACACGTGCAGAGGCTCTTTCTGGAGTTGAACGCCAGCTTTTGTGCCAGTTTGGGGGTTGAACTCCACTTTGCAACTTGTTTCTGGCGCTGGACGCCAGAATTAGGCAGAGAGCTGGCGTTGAACGCCAGTTTGCGTCGTCTAAACTTGGGCAAAGTATAGACTATTATATATTGCTGGAAAGCCCTGGATGTCTACTTTCCAACGCAAATAGAAGCGCGCCAATTTGAGTTCTGTAGCTCCATAAAATCTACTTTGAGTGCAGGGAGGTCAGAATCCAACAGCATCAGCAGTCCTTCTTCAACCTCTGAATCTGATTTTTGCTCAAGTCCCTCAATTTCAGCCAGAAAATACCTGAAATCACAGAAAAACACACAAACTCATAGTAAAGTCTAGAAATGTGAATTTAACATAAAAACTAATAAAAACATCCCTAAAAGTAACTAGATTCTCCTAAAAATATACTAAAAACAATGCCAAAAAGCGTATAAATTATCCGCTCATCAGTAGGTACACATCAGAAAAACCTGATTCTGCTATAATGTCCAAAATTTTAGTTTTCCGCACCAATTTTTTGGCGTCCATAACTTCCTCTACAAAATTCGATTTTCCGCAAACCTTATATCAATATCAAGCTTTTAAAACCTTCTTTAATTTAAAACAAACATCATTTGCATTCAAAAATTGAGGAGCGAATTATAGACTACCAAAGTTCATCAAAAATCAAAGTTTACCAAAATCATGCCAAACTCTATTTTTACCAAACTTACTTATCATCCCTCACAAAACCTTCATATTTGCAACATATCAAACCTTATTCCACTATCACCAACCACTAGCATGTCAATGCCCATGCCATACCATAAAATCCACACAATAATCCCAATATTCACCACTTTAACCACAAGCTTAAATCTTTAAACATTCTTAATTTACTCCTTTAATTCATTAATGACAACTCATAAATCATCATTGACTTAATCAACAAGCCATAATGACCAAATTCCATTAACATATATCAACATCATCATCAACCCTTTATTAATAATTTTAAGAACACATATTCAACAATACCAACAACTCATGCTCATAAATTCCAACATAAGCTCAGTCATTAATTTATCCAATATCATCACAAAGCTAATCATTTAATACATTTATCCATTTCAACTTAACCTATATTTCTCTAGCGTAAGTTTTCACAAAACCTTATATGTTAAACACACAAAACATAAACCATACCTTAGCCGATCACTTTATTTAATCCAAGGCCCCCTAAGTCACAACACAGCCCCTCAAGCTTAGAGAAACCAGCCACAAGCTTAGCCTCAATCACCACCAAGTTTCCAAAAGCTCACTTTTCAATTCCAATGCTTATATATAAACTTAATTCACACCTAATACACATATATATTCCAAATTCAGCTTCTTCATAATAAAATAAAAATTAACTAGGGTTTAGGTTGTTCTTACCGTACCCATACGCATAATAACAAGCCCAATAAGCTCTGGAAGCTAAATCGAACCTAAAACACCAAATTGGGCAAGATTTCATCACAAGGGTTCAATTTCACCATAAGAAAGGGGGTAGAGATTTTGAAACAAAAATGGGGCTTACCGGTGAAATTGATCTGACAGAAATGTAGAGCTCGACGCGCTGGACGCGTGGCCGTGAACGGTGTGGCAATTGATGCTCGGACAGAAGAGTTATAGTGGTTGGAAAGTTGATGAGGGTTAGGGAAGTTCTTCTTCCTCCCCAACATTGTTCAGTGTTTTTGATGATAATGGGGAAGAAGATGATTCTGTCCCCTTTTAAAGTATGGATCCGGTTGGACCCACGGGTTCGGTTTGGGCCCCGTTCAACCGGTTCGGTCCATCTGATCAAATTTTGGGCCAAATTTTTTGAAATTGGTATCAAAATTCTCGTTTTGACGAGCTCTATCCTATTTTGATGTTAGATTTGCATTTTAATTTTTCTGATTAAAATTAATTTATTGACTAATTATTTACCAATTTTAGCGGGATTTACAACCACCATCAACTTTCAAACCAACTTTCCACTAATGTCAATATGGATTCTTCAATTTCTTCTCTTCTGCAATAATTTGCCATTTTTTTCTATTTTGCATATATTACATATTCCTTGCGTGTTAATTTAATTGCTAAAAGAGAATCATATCTTCTCTTATATTTATATTCCCAGTAAAATCTTGTTAAAATGGTAATATTTCAGCCTATATGTATTGTGTAGATACGTAAGATGTATTATTGAAAATTGTCTAGTAGCAATCAATTCATTGTAATGTTATGTAAAGATCATGTATATCTTCTCAAAAAGATGTGAAACAGACAACTAAATTATCATAAATGGATTCAGAGTTTAATCGGATCGGACCGGCCGGTTCTTTAATTTGAAAAAAAAAAAGAACTCTCCCTACCCCACCCCACCCCAACTAATTGTTTTTAGATGATTGATATCAGATTCAAGCATTCAACCACTTTTACTTATGTATAACATGTATTAATTGATGGATATTAGAAATTTAAACTCTTTTAAGACTTGATTAATGTTCTAAACACTACTAAAAATGCATGTATATATGTTTGAGTTTTAGTAAAGAACCATCAGCTCTAACAATATATATATATATATAGTATGTTAGACTGGATGTAATTAAATTGGGAGAATAGAGTTTTCCTTTATTTTGAGTGGGTGAAGTAGTTTTATGATGTGGGGGTGTTGAAAATTGAAACTGTACTTAAGTGAAGTTGGTGATTGTTGTCAAAGTACACAGAAAATTGTATTATCTACTAAAAAATTTAATTAAAAATGGAAACTAGTTGGTTTAACTAATTTATTAAATAGGTTATTATTTTTGGTTTGACTCATGCACCTTTTCTTATTTAAGTATATGGGTGTCAATATCTAAGTTTTTCAACTTGTAATAGTAATTTTAAAATGCATCACATAATTCATTGAAATTCTAAATATACAAATTGGAAGTTGGATCCACTTAATTTTATGTATATATATTTATATACTTAATTTTAAATAGCACACACACACACACATATAACTTTGCAAAAGTTAAACTTGCTGGCCAATTGCTAATGTTAAGTTAAATTCAATACCCTCAGTAATTAGTAATTAATATTCATTTATGTTAAATGAGAAAGCATAAAATTAATGATAGGTATGTATCTATTTGATTTAGTAGAATTTAAAATATAATTAGAGTTTAATTTTGATGTATTAAGTTTTAGATACTCATTAATTTGGACTAATGTATTAGATAATTTTTCAAATAATAAAATTAAAAATTATTTATTTTTACTAATAATAATATATAATTGGTTGTATATATAAAATTTTTTATATCAACAGTATATATGGAAATTAAATTTATATAATTAAGTGCAATATTAATGAATGTGTGAACAAAAGAAGGTTGAATTAAATTAAAGCATATATAATTATATATAATTTGAAGTAGTCAGGGCCGTTTGGAAAACTCTAGAAGTAACTTTTTTTAACTTTTGACTTACAAAAAGTGGTAGTATTAATGTCTGGTGCAATTTTTAAAGCTAAATTGTAACTTTCTAAAAAGCTATTTAGAAGCTTATAGAGAAGTTAAAAAAATGACTTCTCTCATAATACTTCTACTTTTCATCACATTTCTATAAAATAAGCACTTTTAGAGTTAAAAATCCAAACACAAAATAACTTATTTATAAGTTACTTTTAATAGAGTCATTTATTGTTTAAGTTATTTTATCAAAAGGAGCTTAATTAAGTTGGTTATCCAAACTGGGCTGAAAGTATCATATCATTAATAATTGGTTGAGCTTATAACGGAATGATTGATAAGGAGGTATATGGATTATATCACAAATAATGTTCATCCACCCACCTGTCCTTCAAACTTATTAGTATAAAAAATAATTATATACTATGCTCTTAATTAAGATATATATAAATATATAACACCATCAAATTCTCAACCATAATTATAGACAAATTAACTTAGTTTGAAAATCAAAAGAAAGCCCTAAAAACATCGAATTATACCAACTTAGGAACATGTTTTTCTTTTTTCTTTTTTTCCTTTGTTTTTTTTATGTGGAGGAATAACATGTTGATGTTATGCATCCTATGATTACTTAATGAAACATCAAATAGATATATAATACCGGTAACATGCTTAAATAACATAATGACATAGTCACCAAAAAAAAAAAAATAACATAATGACATGCATTTAGTGATACAATTTATTTTTTTGAACTTATATTTTTTTTGTACAATCACAAAAAAAATTCGCAAATTACCGTTTGATTTACCGTATATTTTTAATATAAATCCAAAGAAAATTATTATTACTATCAGATTGCATTCGACAAAAAATTTTCTTGACAAAAATATTTTACCATCAGATATTTTAGATCCAACGCTAACTCTTAATCATTTTTCGTTGGGTTCTTCTAACACAAAAAAAAAAAAAAAAAATTTAAAATGATATAAATTATGAGATATATGGCAAGTTTTAAAATTTTGTCAAATTAAAAAACCATATTTTAAAGATAATTATGAGATACTTGACATGTTCTAAATTTTACCAAAAGAATTTTTACAATAATAGATTATAGTGCCAAAATAATTATTGTATAAAGGTTCATTATGCTGCAGAACCTTTGTTACTTCTTTGTTTATTACTTTCATTGAACAATAATGTTGTGGAATAAATTTTTGATATTCTCACTATGCTTGTTTTTTAAGAAAAAATTTTTATTTTTTCTATGAAAAGAATTAATTTTTGATAAATAATTTTTGAAAAAAGGAATGATACTTTATAGTTAAGAATATTTTAATTTAAAAGAATATATTAAATATTTGGAAATATATTTTAAAATATTATAAATATCAATATAATTTTTTGCAAGTCTATTTAAAAGAGTAAAAAAATTATCTTTTTAATTTGGTAATTTTATTTTAAAGGATTTTTTTTTGTATCTTTTATGCGATTGACAAAATATTAAAAATAAATTAAAAATAGTCTAAAGATCATTTTTTATTATTTTTTATATGTATTTTCTAAATAATTTTTGGATAACCCAACAAAAGGTTGAATTAAATACATGAACTATTTGTCATTTATCCCAAAATGTGTATTTTTATCAAACTAAAATTAATTTTTGTTGTTCATTTTTTGGGGTTAAAATATTAATTGAATTTTAACATTTTATATTATATTGTTACTAATTCAGTATTTTAATTTAATCTTTTTACCCAAAAAAAATATAATGTTATTCTAAAATTTTTAGTTTTTTTGGGTGGAAAAAATTATTAGGCTAATTGGGCTTTAATAAAGGGCTATTATAAGGCCCAATAGTTTCTAAAAGAGAACTGAACCCGAGAACCTAGCGGTATAACCGTATAAGAGAATAGTTATCTTTCACCAATGTTAGTGAAAAAAGATACCGGACCATTGAATTATTTACCAACTTTGTGAGGTTTGAATTTTTTTTTTTTTGCCAAGCCCCTATACCAAAAACGGCCCAGATCCGAGAAACTCTGCCCTACCCAGTACCCTACCCAGTTTTTTGTGCATCTAACCCCTTTGGATATATATTTTTTTATTTTGGACTCAACTCGCAAACATATATAAATAAAAACTTAGATTACTAAATCTACATGCTCCCTCCAAATCAATACACTCCACTAACAAATAAGCAAAGTTGGTGTTCATACCCTGGGTTGAGTTATCCGACCTGTCGACGACAAAGCGACCGACCTCTTCAGGTCAAGCGGACCGACTTCTTCTTAAAAGAACTCGGCCAAGTCGACAGGAAAGCCCATAAAGGGCCCAAGTAGAGGAACACGACCCAAGACCAAAGGCCGTCCAAGCCTATAAGAGATAAGGACGGTTCCCATGAAGATAAGCTGACCTCAACTCAAAGATAAAGATAAGATAAGATAACTAACTTATCTTATCTAGAAAGGTCACTCTACAACTACTATAAATACACTGGAGCACCCAGGTATAACTCATACTCTGATTCTACTAAAAATCTGCTCAATACCCTTGCTAACTTAAGCATCGGAGTCTCTTGCAGGTACCCCCCACCCTTCGGTGACAAAGGATCAGCAGCACAACCAGTCCAGCAAGTCGGACGCACCAGCTCCGGTCGCCATTCACGAACCGGACACCTCGGTTTCGACTAGCATAGAAGATCTCGACCGAGATCGACCACCAAATTCAGGTAACCCTCGAAACATTGGCGCCGTTGCCGGGGAACCTGGAAGTCATCCCATCACCATGGCGGACAACCATGACAACGATCACGATTCAGGTCTGGAGGATCGAACACCGCACAAAAACGCGAACGTCACACTGCAAGACACTCCGGAGACTAACCAAGACAAAGACTCACCAAATTCAGGGGCCATAGAAGCACTCCTAGATCGCCTAAAACAACTGGAAAAAGAAATCCACCAACAAAGGGAAATCGGAAGAGATCTACAAAGAGAGATGCGGCGACATCGGGAGTTGGAAGAAAAACTGCAGCAATTGGAAGCCGATCTCAAATCAAAAGCCCCTCGCGCTAATCTCAAGGAGAATTCACACAAAGAGCAAGACCCCTTCACTAGGGAAATCATGAAAACCAAAATTCCAAAAGACTTCAAACTCCCAAATATGGCTCTATATGACGGCACCACGGATCCTAACCACCATCTCAGTAACTTCAGAAGCAAAATGTATCTTACTGACGCCCCAGACGCTGTTCGCTGTAAAGCCTTCCCAACAACTCTGACAAAGACAGCTATGCGGTGGTTTGACAACTTACCACCAAAATCCATCTCAAGTTTCAACGACTTAGCTAAGAAATTCTTAGCCAGATTTTCCATTCAAAAGGATAAAGCTAAGCACGCCCCCAGTTTATTAGGAATCAAACAAGGAGATCAGGAGAGCCTTCGCAACTACATGGAAAGATTCAACAAAACATGCATGGACATACAAAGTTTACCCACGGAAGCCGCAATCATGGGACTCATCAACGGCCTACGAGAGGGACCTTTCAGCCAATCTATATCAAAAAAGTACCCGACTACCCTCGACGAAGTTCAGGAGAGAGCAGAAAAATATATCAATATGGAAGAAAACGCTCGTCTAGAAGAGTCCTCAAAATCGGGAGCTTCCTACCGTGACAGAGATAAAGAATCCAAAAGGAAAGACGACAGACAAGGAGAGAAAATTAAGAAGTACCATAACTACACTCTTCTTAGGGCATCACTGGTCGAAATATATAAAGAAGTCTGCCACACGGAAAAAATCCCCCCAACTCGGCCACTTAAAGGCAAAAAGGGAGGAGGAAACCGAAAAGAGTATTATGAATATCATCAGGTCCGAGGACACTCCACTAACGAATGCTTCGATTTAAAAAACATCATAGAAAAATTGGTAAGGGAAGGAAAACTAGATCGATTCCTGGCCACCCGAGATGACGAGCAAAGAAAGAGACGAAGGGATGATGATACCGAACGAACAGAACGATCACCTCGGATGCCAGAAAGACACGTCCATATGATACATGGCAGTTTCGCAGCAGGAGGAATCTCCAAATCCTCTCGTAAGAGATACCTCAAAGAGATATACCATGTCGAAGGAGAGGAAGAAGCACTCAGCATCCCAGCGATAACATTTACTAAGGAGGATGCAACCGGTATCATTACCGGACACGACGATCCCATGGTTATCACCATCATCTTGGCAAACGCCAACCTACACCGGACATTAATAGACCAAGGGAGTTCTGCCGACATCTTATTCAAAACAGCCTTCGATAAGCTCGGTCTAGAAGAAAAAGAACTTAAAGCATATCCAAACAGTTTGTTCGGGTTAGGAGACACTCCGGTTCGACCACTAGGATACATACCACTGCATACAACCTTTGGAAAAAGAGACCAATCAAGAACTCTCAAAATAGACTACATCGTAGTCAACGTAAGCTCAGCCTACAACGCTCTCATAGGTCGGACCACGCTCAACCAACTCGGTGCAATAGTCTCGACCCCACACCTGTGCATGAAATTCCCAACTCCAAAAGGAATAGCTACAATAAAAGCAGACCAGAGGATGGCGCGTCGCTGTTACAACGAGAGCCTCAACCTCAGAGGCAAAGGAGAAGAGTTCCACACAATTGAGCTGGGCGGAGTTCAACGACGAAAGGAGTTCCGTCCCCAACCAGAGGGCGAGATAGAAAAAATTCTGATTGGAGACACCTCAGAAAAAACAACTAATATCGGCACAATCCTCAAAGGAGATCTAAAAGAACTGCTAATACAATTTTTGCGAGATAATGCCAACCTGTTTGCATGGAAAGCCGCAGACATGCCAGGTATAGACCCTAAGCTAATGTGTCACAAGTTGGCAGTCTATCTAGGATCTCGACCAGTACAACAGAGACGAAGAAAGCTCGGGCCAGAGCGATCCCAGGCTGTGGAAGAGCAAGTACAGGCACTATTGGAAGCTGGATTTATAAGAGAAGTCAAATACCCACTATGGCTAGCCAACGTTGTCTTGGTGAAGAAATCAAACGGGAAGTGGCGAATGTGCACCGATTATACAGATCTCAACAAAGCTTGCCCAAAAGATCCATACCCACTCCCGAGTATCGACGCCCTGGTAGACGCTTCCTCTGGGTATAAATATCTCTCGTTTAAGGATGCGTATTCGGGATACAACCAAATCCCCATGTACCCACCGGACCAGGAAAAGACTTCGTTCTTAACGCCAAAGGCAAACTACTGCTACATTGTAATGCCTTTCGGCCTTAAGAACGCAGGAGCCACTTATCAAATATTGATGAATAAAGTCTTCTCGGAGCACATCGGGAAAATCATGGAAGTTTATGTGGACGACATGCTAATTAAAACGAAAAGCGAACAGACACTGTTGACCGACCTAGCCCAAGTGTTCGACACCATCAGGAAACATGGCATGCGACTCAATCCAGCTAAATGCACCTTCGCGGTAGAAGCAGGAAAATTCTTAGGCTTCATGCTCACACAACGGAGAATTGAAGCAAACCCAGATAAATGCCAGGCCATATTGAACATGAAGAGCCCAACCTGCGTGAAAGAAGTACAGCAACTCAACGGGAGGTTGGCCGCCCTATCCCGATTCTTAGCAGGAGTTGCAATAAGATCTCTCCCCTTCTATGCAACTTTAAGAAAAGGAAAACAGTTCGAATGGACGACAGAATGCGAACAAGCGTTCCAAGACTTTAAGAAGTTCTTAGGACAGCCACCTATCCTATCCCGACCTCAAGAAGGAGAACCACTCATACTATATCTTGCAGTAGGAGAAAAGGCAGTAGCATCAGCATTGATCCGAGAAAGCGAAAACGGGTAACAACCCATCTACTTCATTAGCAAAGCACTACAGGGATCCGAGCTGAACTATCAGAAAATAGAAAAATTTGCCTACACTCTCGTCTTAACATCTCGGCGACTCCGCCCCTACTTCCAGGCCCACACCATCAAAGTTCGAACTAATCAGCCCTTAAAAGGAATACTATAGAAAACGGATTTAGCTGGTAGAATTCTACAATGGGCAGTCGAGCTGTCAGAATTCGACCTCCAATATGAAGCTCGAACCGCCATCAAATCACAATACCTAGCCGATTTTATCGCCGAGTTCACAGATGCCCTAGAGGCCCCCATAGAGTGGAATTTGTATGTGGATGGATCTTCAAACAAAACAGGAAGTGGCGCAGGAGTGATAATAGAAAGCAACCAGGGAGCCCAAGTTGAGCTTTCCCTCAAGTTCGGATTCCCGGCTTCAAATAACCAGGCGGAATACGAAGCGTTGCTAGCTGGCTTGAAACTGGCTGAAGAAGTGGGAGCGCAAAAACTCAACATCTATAGTGATTCGCAAGTGGTCACATCACAGATAGCAGGGAGCTACCAAGCCAAAGATCCCATCATGAAAAGATACCTGGATAAAACCAAGTAACAGCTCGAACAATTCGGGGAATACAAGATCTGCCACATACCCCGCGAGCAAAATGCTCGAGCTGACGCACTCTCAAAGCTGGCTAGCACCAAACCAGGAGGCAATAATAGAAGCCTCATCCAAGAAAATGCTACAGAACCCATCAATCTCGGAAACAGAAAAAGTCCTAAACATAACAGGCCAGGACCAAGACTGGATGATCCCCATAATCAACTACCTCAAGTCAGAAACGCTCCCCGCAGAAGAAAAGGAAGCAAAGAAGCTAAAAAGGGAAGCACAATACTACACCATTATAAACAACACCCTGTACAAAAGAGGGATATCGGTGTCATTACTAAAGTGCGTGCCGACCTCCCACACCAGGGAAGTGCTAGAAGAGGTACACAGCGGCATCTGCGGCAGTCATCTCGGAGCGAGGGCTCTTGCCAAAAAGATACTCCGGGCAGGGTTTTACTGGCCAACTCTACAGAAAGAATCTACAGAGTTCGTAAAGACATGTCCACCATGTCAGAAGCATGCCAACTTCCACATTGCCCCACCAGAAGAACTCATCAGTGTAACCGCACCTTGGCCTTTTGCGAAGTGGGACTCGACCTTCTCGGCCCCTTTCCCCAGGGATCGGGGCAAGTTAAATTCCTCATAGTAGGGGTAGATTACTTCACAAAGTGGATCGAGGCAGAACCCTTAGCCAACACCACTGCCCAAAGAAGCCAGAAGTTTTTATACAGAAACATTGTCACAAGATTTGGGGTCCCATATTCAATAACCACAGACAATGGCACCCAATTCACAGATGCCGGCTTCAGAAAACTAGTATCCGACTTGAATATAAAGCACCAGTTTACCTCTGTCGAACACTCTCAAGCCAACGGACAGGCCGAAGCCGCCAATAAAGTCATATTAGCAGGGTTAAAATGAAGACTACAAGATGCAAAGGGAGCTTGGGCAGAGGAGCTTCCACAAGTCCTATGGGCCTATCGAACGACGCCACATTCTACCACAAAGGAATCCCCATTTCGGTTAACATACGGAACGGAGGCAATGATTCCAGTAGAAATTGAGGAAGGATCGCACAGGGCAGTCCATTATAATGAGGGAGCAAACCCCCAACTTCAGAGGGAAGAACTCGACCTACTACCTGAGATCCAGGAAAGAGCTCGGATCAGGAAAGAAGCGCTAAAACGTCGAATGGCTTCCAGATATAACCAAAGGGTAGTACCAAGGAGTTTCGCTGAGAACGATCTCATCTTAATCCGAAACGACATAGAAACAACTCGATTCGGAGAGGGAAAACTGGCAGCCAATTGGAAAGGACCATACCGGGTCACAGAAGTACTCGGGAAGGGCTACTACAGAATATCCGAACTCGACGGACGGGAGCTTCCAAGGTCATGGCATGCCTGCAACCTAAGAAGGTACTACAGTTAGAAAGGGTAAAGGATCTCACCAGTGGATGCGCTCTTTTTTCTGAAAAGGTTTTTTAATGAGGCACCAGGTCGAGACCCAGACCCAACTTAAGAGGATGAGAAAAATCCCACATGTATATATTTTCATTTTTTTTTAATAAAATATTACCTAGGTATCCTACAAATATTTCAAGACACATTATTCTGAAGCATTCATCGTCCGATTATAAAGCTACAGGTCGGCAAAAAGTGAAAAACAATTTCACTGCACGACCACGATAAAGACAAATCGTCCAATAAAGGTGAAAACACGATTCACTCAAAGGACGAGCTCGATATGTCAACCACTTTCTACAAATCGGCAAAAATGAACACAGAATAATGTAAGAAGTTATCGAAAGCAATCTAAAAAGAACCTGACGAGGTCTTACAGATAGCTAATATAAATTACTTAAAGAGACTGGCCGACATCAAAAAGTCGGACCAAGTCAATCCAAGTTATCAGCGAATCCCTGGAAAGAGGTCTGGCCAACCCTATTAAAGAGGAATTGCTATAACTTAGAAGAGATCGACCTAACGAAGTCGGTTTCCTACAAAAATAAGTTATAAAAGTAATCCTTGAAAGAGACCTAACAAGGGTCCAAGAAAGAGGATTACGAAATAACTTAGAAGAGATCGACCTAACGAAGTCGACCTCCTACAAAAGACAAGTTATAAAAGTAATCCCTGAAAGAGACCTAACAAGGGTCCAAAAAAGAGGATTACGAAATAACTTAGAAGAGATCGACCTAACGAAGTCGACCTCCTACAAAAGACAAGTTATGAAAGTAATCCCTGAAAGAGACCTAACAAGGGTCCAAGAAAGAGGATTACGAAATAACTTAGAAGAGATCGACCTAACGAAGTCGACCTCCTACAAAAGACAAGTTATAAAAGTAATCCCTGAAAGAGACCTAACAAGGGTCCAAGAAAGAGGATTACGAAATTACTTAGAAGAGATCGACCTAACGAAGTCGATCTCCTACAAAGGACAAGTTATAAAAGTAATCCCTGAAAGAGACTTAACAAGGGTCCAAGAAAGAGCATTACGAAATAACTTAGAAGAAATCGACCTAACGAAGTCGACCTCCTACAAAAGACAAGTTATAAAAGTAATCCCTGAAAGAGGCCTAACAAGGGTCCAAGAAAGAGGATTACGAAATAACTTAGAAGAAGTCGACCCAACGAAGTCGATCCACTACAAAAATCCAAGCAATCCCTGAAAGAGACCTCACGAAGGTCCAAGAAAGAGGATTACAAAAAGGAGTCTATCAGGGGACCAACGCAAAGAAGTCGGTCACAAGGCACTAAAGAACACACGCAAAGCAAGAAAACCAAATTAGACCCCTACAGCTACAAAGAGTCAAAAACTCAAGAAGTTCAAATTGGGAGAGTTCAACATCAGCAGGTTTTATATAAAGTTATAAAGGCCTCGAAGGACCACCAACACTTACTACCCAAAGGATAGCAAGCTACTTGTCTATTTTTTAAATAAAAAGTTACTAGGAAAGCAACTAAGAAGTCAACATCTTAATAAAGTTTCAAAAAACGCCCACAAGCCGGGCCAACTACAATCAACAAACATTAGAAGTTTTCTCGGCAGCATCATGAGCTTTCTTGGCAACATCAGGACCAGGAGAAGGAGGGCGAGCTTGAATCGGCACCGCATCAACAGTCCCATCCTCCCGATTCAGGATCTGGCAATCCAGGTCAGGCACAACAGGAGGAGCGGAAGAAGCCGGCGCTTTGGTGGAAGACACAAGGGGAGGAACAACTTCATCATCATCACCCTCATCATCAAGGACAATCTTGCCATCTCTGACAACATTATCCAAGCTAAAAAGGGTGAGATCGGCCTCGGGAGCAATAATTCGGACTTGTTCTTTCAAGTTCTCGTAAGCAGCAGTTACGCTGCCAACAAGATGACCTTGGAGCTCAGCATAATCCTCCCGGGCATTGTCGAGCTCTTCCCTCAGGCGCCTCCCCTCCCTATAAGAAGTCACATAGCTGTCCTTGTGCATCATGGCCGCATCCTCAGCCAACCTCAAGGAAGCAGCTAGCGCCTCAGAACTCGCCTTCTCATTTTCGAGGTCCTTCTCCAATTTGACCACCTTCACCTCGAGCTCCTCCTTCAAACCCTTCATCCGGTCAAACTCTCGTTTCGCCTCCTCCATAAACGCCTTGGTAGCGTGGAGAGGAAGATTCTGGGCAGTACGATGAAGTGCAGCCAACATAAAGGCCATCCTCACATGATTCTGAGCCATAAACTCCAAATGATGGAGAATGGACACATCATCCATGGGAATGGTACCATATGGCCCAATTTTTTTATCTATAAACCCAATGGCGTTGAAGTCAGGAGCGTTAAGATCAAAAGGCTCAGAAGTCTTTTGCTTTTTACTCGGAGGAGCGGCGGATGGAGCAGCAGAAGAAGAAGGAGGATCCACTAAACGAACCCGAGGTATCGGGATCGCCTTCTTCACCCCGGGAGAGCTCGGCACGGCCGGCTTCTTGCGGGGCTGAGAAGACCCCTCCCCAGCAGCCCGGGCGACAACATTCCTGGCAGCAGTCGCCTTCTGTGCCCTTTTAAAAGCTTTCATAGACTCATTGTTCTTCATTGCCTCTGCAAATAAAATAGAAGTCAAGCTACAAATCAAACAAGTCGAAAATACAACTACAAGCATCATAAGACAAACAGCAAAGGAAACACAAGATACCCAGTTCAGATTGAAGAAGAGAAGGATTGGTTAGAAATTTCTTTGTGTCAAGATGGGGAGGCTAACCCCAACGCTCCTCTAAAACAGTCACAAAGGCTCGCTCAGCCTCATCCAACATGTCCCAAGAGTACCTAGAGACCCTAACATCCTTCTGCCACTCTAGGGGAAAGGCGGGCTCATCATTTTCATCCAAGAAAAAGGGCCGAGATCCTTCAACAGCTCGGACCTTGAAGAAATAGTTTTTAAAATCCCGAAACGATTCGTCAAACATGGAAAAAACTTTCTTTCCTTGGGTAGAACGGAAGGAGACCCAAGCTGACTTCTTTTTCACCACACCAGGCTTAGTCAAGACAAACAAATAGAAAAAGAGAGATTAGGAAGCAGGAATACCAAAACTATTACATAACAATTGAAAGATTTTAATAAAACCCCAGGAGTTGGGGTGAAGTTGAGAAGGGGCAACATTACAAGACCATAACAGGTCGATTTCAAATGGAGTAAAGGGAAGAGTAACTCCAAATTGACCAAATAAAAAATCGTAAGCATAAAAGAAAGGGCGATTGTCAACAACTCGAGTCGAGAAACAAACTCTCTCGTCAGAGGAAGGAGGAACAAGCTCATAATTCTTCTCATCACCAGAGTTACTACAGACGCTGTGAAACTGCCTAAGCTGAGAACAAAACTCAGAATCAACCAGCGAGACACACATGAGAACCATGGAGTCCACCCAATCGGCCATACCCACAGGGACCTGGGAAGGCGTCGCTACGACATTATTTCGGGAAGACATGAGGTCAACTAAGATCCTACAAAAGAAAAGAAGAGCGGATTACTCAAAAAACATCTCGGGCACGGGTCAAAACATCTCGACGGGCGGATAAACAAAAGGAAAATCCCAAGACTAAAGCCAAAAAGTCCTGGGGCATCCTTTGGAGGCAATAACAAAGCAAGATTTCTAGGAAAAACCTACACCCCAGTATCTCTTAAAACAAGGAAAGAAGACCTAAAGCAGCAAGCATTTCGTCCATCAAGTTAAAAAATGCAAAGTCATCAAAGCAACTATCTTTCTACAATCTACCAGCGAAAGCACTGTCAACGTCAACAATGCCAAACAGAAAACCATCAAAAAGCAGAGAAACAGCAAAGACGCGAACTTTTTCGAAATCAAGCAAAAAATCATCAGCAGAGAACAAGCACCAACATCGAACACTCCCAAAATCGTCAAAGGGGCAACCTTTTTCAGAATCAAACAAAGTCATCATTCCAAAGCTTCAAATACAAAAGCATTCACAAAACATGCAAAGTTCTTAAAGTATCAAGCAACAGAGGGAGAAACTACAAGACACACAATGATCAGCAAAAAGACAGAAAAACCCAAACTTTCTCAAAACAGACACAAAAATAGGCATAGAGAAAGGTAGAAAGAAAACTCGAACCTGGAGAAATAGAAGAAAGACTGTAAAAGAAAGCCGAAGAGCAGAAGCAAAACCACCCTCGAAGCAGAAATTACGAAGATTGAAGGAGAAATATGGAAATCGCCCCTTTCCCACAGAAAGCAGTAACAGAACAGACGTTGCAGGAGAAATTGCGAAAGAAACAGAAAATGAGATAGTAAAGGGAGAAGTTACGAAAAGGAGCAAAGAAGAGAAACCATTTTTTGATTGAGAATTTCAAAATAAAAGCCAAGAGAGAACGAGGGCAATTAATAACCAATTAATGAAGGCATTAAACCCTCTCACGTTCCCAAGAACAAAGCGCTGATATAAAAGCGCGCGTTTTTAGAGGAAAACGTTCTACATTCAAAAGCTCTACGTAGAAAAGAATCGACAAAATTGCTCGAGTTCGGCTTCGCTGTAAAGAAGTTCGAAGTCAAAAAACTCGACTTCAAAGCAGAAGACCGAGCTCAAGTAGGGGCACTGTTCATACCCTGGGTTGAGTTATCCGACCTAGGATGATCGACGACAAAGCGACCGACCTCTTCAGGTCAAGCGGACCGACTTCTTCTTAAAAGAACTCGGCCAAGTCGACAGGAAAGCCCATAAAGGGCCCAAGTAGAGGAACACGACCCAAGACCAAAGGCCGTCCAAGCCTATAAGAGATAAGGGCGGTTCCCTTGAAGATAAGCTGACCTCAACTCAAAGATAAAGATAAGATAAGATAACTAACTTATCTTATCTAGAAAGGTCACTCTACAACTACTATAAATACACTGGAGCACCCAGGTATAACTCATACTCTGATTCTACTAAAAACCTGCTCAATACCCTTGCTAACTTAAGCATCAGAGTCTCTTGCAGGTACCCCCCACCCTTCGGTGACAAAGGATCAGCAGCACAACCAGTCCAGCAAGTCGGACGCACCAGCTCCGGTCACCATTCACGAACCGGACACCTCGGTTTCGACCAGCACAGAAGATCTCGACCGAGATCGACCACCAAATTCAGGTAACCCTCGGAACAGTTGGATTAGACTGAAAAATAAATGCAAAACCCATTTCATTCAATCTACTAATTGAAGTGACTGAGCCTGTTTAAAAACTTTCTCAAAGCAAGACAAGTAGTGATTTTTTACAACAGTTTTTTTAGGAGAATTCTTCTCTCATGTAAGGAGAGTTTCCTAAGAATACCTGCTTCTTTATCACTCTATTAACATTCAAATCAACCAAAACATCTTTCTTACCTTAGACTGAGAATATTTCTCGATCATATAAATATAAAACCACAAAGTAATTTACACAAGTATCTTTATACAAATCTTTACTCAAAGCATTACAAAATTTATCAACATTCTATAGTATGGCCAACTTTGAATGGGAATCAATAAAAAGAAAGATCATTATTGTGGAGAAGCAGCAAAGTAAGGAATTTAAGTTTGACTATATCAATCTAGTATGAAAGCTAATATCTGATAAGGAGTTTGTTAAACCCCGATTTTACGGTTTATATTGTGCTTATTTGGGGGATTTTATCACATTTTTTTACATTTATTCAATGAAATAGTATGGTTTTGTAATTCTCCCTTAATTTATGCTCAAATGTAAAAACATGCTTTAGGCCTTAAATTGGTGATTTTAATTCACCTTAATTCTATTCGATGCTTTGATATGTTTGTTGAGTGACTTCAGGTTCATAAGGCAAGTATTGGATGGAAGAAATGAGGAGAAAATCATACAAAGTGGAGAACGCATGAAGAAACAAAGATTGGGAATGCATCAATGGGCGCGCACACGTACAAGGCGCATACGCGCCGAAGTGATTTCACATGACGACGCGCACGCGCAGAAGTGGTTTCGCATGAGGACGCGCACGCGCAGAAGTGGTTTCGCATAGAGACGCGCACGCGTACATGCCGCGTCCGCGCGGATGAAGAAATAGCCAAATCGACGTGCACGCGCACATGGCGCGTACGCGCCGATACTCTCACGTGACCCACTTAAAGGCAAAATGCTGGGGGTGATTTCTGGGCTGCCCAGGCCCAAATCTAACTTGTTTCTAAGTGTATTTCATGCAAAATTGAAGCCCAAGCAAAGGGGGAGCAATTAGTTAGTCAACATGAGCCTTTAGTTAGTTTTCTAGAGAGAGAAACTCCCTCTTCTCTCTAGAAATAGGTTAGGATTAGGTTAGATTGTTATAGATCAATGTTTAATTTGTTGATCTCATCTTGTTTCCTTTATAATTTCTTGTTTCTACATCTTGATTTTCTTAGTTGTAAAGTTAATTTCTCATTTTGCTCTCTTTTGTGATGATGAACTCATGTTGAATTTGGTTTACATTTAATGCAATTTGATATTAATGTCTCTTTTATTAATGAATTGAATTGTGATCTTACTTTCTTTGCAATTAGTAGTTGGTAGACTTTACTATTCTTGTAATTTATGATGTTTACTTCTATTGCACTCTATGTGTTTGGTGAAATGTTCTCTTTAGTTTTTGAGTAGTTCTCTTGACCCTTGGCCTAGGCTAAGGGGATTGAGTGATCTTGAGTCCTTGGATTTTGTTGAATTGGTAATTTTAGAACCCTTGTGGGTCAATTTGATAACCATTGACTCCAACCTACTACTAAATCAATTAGTAGTTAGGTTGGAACTTATGGATTGATGTTGATCAAGCCATTTGACGTACTCCAAACCCTAGTAGAAATTACATACTTAAGGCTTTAGAGAGTAGACCTAATGAGCTCGGTTCCGCATGATTACCAATGCTTGAATTGTTGACAAGGATAGTGATCTTAATTACCTAAGTCTTAGCCAAGAGTCCTTTACCTTGCTTATTTTAATTGCTTGTTTGAGTTACTTTCCTTGCCATTTACTTTATTGCCCTCTTATCAATCAAACCCCTCCCCCCCTTTTTACCCCTTCATAGCTAATAATTGACCACTTCATTGCTATCCTCGTGAGACGACCCAGAGTCTAAATACTCCGGAAACTTTTTCATTGGGGTTTGTACTTGTGACAAAACCATATTCTTAATTTGATGCGAGAGTTGTTTGTTGGTTTGGGGCTATGCTTACAATGAAGTAATTCCCTTTTTTAGGAAGAAAATCTAGACCATCACAACGAACCGACATCAAAATTAATGGCGCCGTTGCCAGGGATAGCAATGGTGCTATGCTATTAGCTATTGTATATATTGTGAATAGCTTGATTTTTGGTTTGTTTGTTGGCTTTTGCTAGTTTTAGGACTTTATTCTCTTTGTTTCTTATTAGTTTTATTTTTGTTTTCTCTTATCACCATGAATTCTCATCACTTTGGCTATGAGTATGTTTCAAACTATGTTGTAGGAAATGGAAGCTTCGATGAGGATGTGCATCAATGATTTGGAAATCAAAGATGGGAGGAACCCCAAGCTCAAGGACAACCTTCTTAGCAACAACCCCCTCCGAACTCATATGGGTATAATCCTGATCCTAATGCATACCAATCCAATGTGTGTGATGACCTTTATTGTGATTGTCAATCACAACCACCACATGCATATGAACCCCCTCCGCAATATAATTTTGAACCACCTCACTCACAAGCCTACTACCACAATTTACCCTCATATGACCCCCAACTCATACCCACCATACCGACCACCATATGAACCATATCTAGAACCACTACCTTTCCAATACTAATACTCCCGTGAACCACAAAATCCACACATACCACCTCAAGGATTTCACCAATATGAACCACCTTCCAATTACAACAACCTTCCCTCAAACAATGAGTCTTCTCTTCCACCAGCACCTCTCAATAAAGCCTCCATGACGAAATTGAGAGATCTTAAATCTCTTATCTCAAGGCGACAAGAGGAGGATGAAAAGAAGTTTACGGAGTTAAGATCCAAAATGGCTATCATGGTAGAAGCCATTGGTAACATGATCTCGTCCCGCCTAAGCTTATGCGATCAAGGCGCTTCCATTGTTGAATGTGGAGAAGCAACCAAGGAGCTTAGTGAGGGAGTAAGCTTGAAACTCCATGGTGAAGAGGAGGAGTTAAAACAAGAAATACAACCAGAGGAGGAGGTAGAAATTAGTGAACAGAAGGAAGTAGTGGTTGGATGTCTAGGATATGTTGAGCACATAAAGGAATCTCAAGTCGAAGAGCCCTCTTCCACGAAGTTTGGAAGGGATGTTAAGGAGGAGAGTGATGTTGAGGAAGTAGATAGAGAGTCAAAGGAAATTGATCAAGAAGTGGATTCTATCATTAGTGATTTTTGTCCACATTGATCAATCCTCTTGATGATCTTGTTGAGCCTTCTTCCAGTGAATTAGAATGCAATGTTGAGGGGGATGTACAACTTCCAAAACAATTGGTGAATGAAGAATTGGAGAAAATCCCCCCAAACAACAAGCCCTCCTATTTATGATGATTCCGAATCGACATACGATCCTTTTGAGCTTGATGAGTCCTTCCCCACTGTGCTTGGAATTGATAATGAGGTAGACTTCACTAAATCTCCTATTTATAATGAGAGTGATGGGGAAGAGATAGAAGAAATTGGTGAAGAAGAGTTTGAACTTGAAGAAGCTTGGCGAGAGGTAAAGCCCGAAGAACCTTGCCAAGTGGTGGAAGCCTCTAGAAGAGGATGGACGGGAGTAGAGCGTGCTTTATCAAGATCTTTAGGAACTCTTCCACCTAGGTTGTCATCCAATCTTTCATTTGAGTGGCTAAAACTTCTAACTCCCAGCTTTGTTATCCCACTTGAATATGGTTTGCTTGAGACGGATGGCCAACTTAGGGCGCTTTGTGGAATTAAGCGAAAGAGGAGGATGTTTAGTGGTTGGCGTTGTAAGTCTAGGCTCATTATGGTTGGAAGCTCAAGATTGAAGAGTATGGATTGGTGCTATGCTCAATTAAATGGGTCTAGGAGGGTAGTTTGGTGCCTTCACGAGGATTCAGTTTTCTTGTCACCCGGACAGAACCAAGGCGATCAACTAGAAGATGGGTGCGAAGACAAGATATGGGATCCTGGATTAAACTATGGATACAAGCATAAGCCACCTTGACAAGGAACCTTTCAAATGTCCAACTTAAGGACTTAAACCAAAAGTGCTTGGTGGGAGACACCCACCATGGTAAACTCTTTCTATTTGCTTGTAGATATAATGAATGAATGAATTGAGTTCCATTGTATATAGTTCTTTCCTTTGGAGTACATTTTGTCTTTCTTGCTTATTTGTTTATACATTCTATGCTTTAATTATGGATGATTCTTTGAATTTGAGTTTTTGCTTGGATTGCAAGTTTCCTCAAATTGTTTGAAAAAACCTCAAAAATTCAAAAACATGTTTGATTTTGCATCTTAGCTAGTTCTAGAGTCCTAGAGAAGGTTGGAAAGATTATGAGCTCTTCTTGGTGCTCTTAAAAAAAAAACCCAGCCACGCACCAGCGCACGGTGCGCGCGCGCGTCAGCTGCGCATTTAGGCTTTCTGGGCCAAGGACCAGAGAGTTGTGCCACTCTTGGGCCAACTCTGTGCCCTAACCCATGCGGACGCACACTGTGCGCGTCCGTGTCCCTTTTGTGTTGCCCTATCCACACGTAGGCGCACCTGGCGCCTCCACGCCCTA
This sequence comes from Arachis hypogaea, assembly GCF_003086295.3. Classification (NCBI taxonomy): domain Eukaryota; kingdom Viridiplantae; phylum Streptophyta; class Magnoliopsida; order Fabales; family Fabaceae; genus Arachis; species Arachis hypogaea. Next base: position 134,144,410 of record NC_092050.1, read on the forward strand.
TCATCAATCAACCCACCCACGCGCAAGCACACGGTGCGCGCGTGCGTCGATGCATTTTTTTCATCACCCAGGCCAAAGGACCCGAGAGTTATGCCAACTTTGGGCCCCATTTGTGCCCCTGGCCCAGCTCACCCGCGCAGACGCGCACCGTACGCGTCTGCGCCCGTTGCCAATTATCCCATCTACGTGCAAGCGTGGATGGCGCTTCCGCGCCACTTCTTTATTTTCTCAACCACGCAGACACGCACGGTGCGCGCACGCGTGGATTCAAATTTCCACTTACCCCATGGACGCGAAGCCCTAGCGCATTCGTGCAGCTCCCCTCTCCAACGTTCTATTTCCCCTTCTCCCTCCATTTCCAAACATCATCCTTGCGACCACCGCCGTGAACACCACCGCCGTCGCCACACATCCCCCCTCTCTCCTCGCCCTCCACTCTTTCTCCTCTCTCTCTCTCTCCATTCTCACTCCTCTGCTCTCTCTCCATCTCACCTGTTCCCCCTTCTCTATCTCTGTTTTCCCCCTGCAATCAGCGACCGCCACCACGACCAAGAGCGCCACCGTGAGCACCACTGCTGGCAGCGCTGCCGTGCTGCTTCCCCTATCTGTTTCTCCCTTCCGACATTTCTGCTTCTTCTCTGTCTTCCAGGTTTACGCCTTTCCCATGTTCTGCTTCCTTTACTATTTTATATTAATTATGTAATTAGCTTAGTTAGTTAGAACTGCATATTAGTTGATTAGGTGGTTAGAGAACCTGGGCTGAGTAGTGGATTTAGGCTTGTTTTGAATAATGATGTTGCTTGAAAGTGTTGCCATCCATTGATTTTCCTGCTTTATTTGTGCCGTATGTTTGGCTGGTTTAATGTTGCTTTGTCATGCCTAGTGATACTGAGTCTTGTTCCAATTTGAACCCAATTCTCTGAATTCAATCTGGTCTAAAGTGTTTGAGTTCAGATTGCTTGCTTATTGAATGGTTCATTGTTGATGGAGTGATGCTGTTTTTCTCAAATTCAAATTGAATTCTCAATTGCTCTACTTCAATTTTCCATTTTATTCTTGTTTCAAGATCCTATTGTTGCTGAATTCCTATTTTATTTTGTTCATGATGCTGTTCTGGTGCTGTGCTGAAAGCCAGTATCTCTATGCATTGTTTAAGAAAAGAGTGCTGTTTGTAGCATGCTGGTTTGGTTTGAATTGCTTGCTGATGTTTGCTGCTGAAATATTGGCTATTTGTTCAATTCATATGAACTCATACATAATTCTTGTGCTTTTGATTTTTAATGAATTCATAGGAAATCTGATTTGACTATTTGAATTTGAAAAATAGTCAATGTACTGCTGAAATGCTGCCGGATTTTTCCTAACCATATTTCTTGAATTGACATTGTTTTAGTTGAGGCAACAAACTTCTATTTGACAAAATTCTGTGTCAATAGGATTTTGTTTGCTAAATGATTTTGGAAACTCCTCAAGAACAAGTTTTGGTCATACTTATCATATTCTTGCTTGTTATTCATGCTGATTTGCTTATATGCATTAAATAGTTGAATGAATTTTCAGATTGACCATTGCTTGTAACTCTTTTGAAATGTTGTGCCTCTTTTGCATAAACACACAAGTTGAAGGTTTTCAATCTACGTGGCTAACCTAATTCACTTTATTCATGCATAATTTACATTAAGCCACATAGATCATATGGTTTTCCACTCTTATCTCAGCTTGTGACTTTTATGCATCATTGAATTTGGTGTTGGATGCTTCTTGATTGACTCATTCTTTAATGTTTTGACTTTACCAACACAAATTCATACAACCCTAGTGATCTCTACATTGATTGATGAATTGTTTTCTCATTGGTTGTTTTCTGGCAATATTATATCTCATCATCAATGACTTGATGCATTTCATGATTGTGAGTGTGCTTACATTCTTATTTTGTACATTCCTTTTGAAGTGAGCCGGTAACCACCATATCACTAATTTTCAACTGATTTCTAACTCTAATTTGTTTAACCAACTAACTTAACTCTTTTGATCATTCCTTTGAATATGGCATTTCTTAGGCTCAATAGACAAGTATTGTGCAATTGTAGTTTGAATTCTTGGTTTGTGGCCTAATTTGAATCATGTATTTTGTTACTTGCATCCCAAGAATTCTCTTTCTTTTACTCACTTCATGAACATGCTTTGCTTTGAGTGCTTTATATCTACTTGCCTGGCTGCTTATGTTGTATCATCTCTATTTTTCAGGATGTCAGACAAAGGGAAAGCCATAGCTACTACTTCTAAGAAAAGAAAGCGCTCTAAAACCTCTACCCTTCACCTTATGCAAACTATGCTAAGAATCCCCTAAACGAAGAGGACAAGGAAAATCAGTTACTACCCTCCACTAACCCAATAAAATTCCCAAACCTTTACTGTGAGCTTCGCTTCCCCACTTTTCGGAAGAAGAACCTAAACATTGAGAAGAAGTTGGTCCTTCCCAATGATGTGAGGTGTGCCATAAACATCCGCATTCTAGAGTTGGGATTGGACTTTGTTGACAGAGATTTGGGGAAGATAAATACTTCATGGGTGAGGGAGTTCTATTGCAACTTCTTTCGTGCCACTCTGGATTCAGTCCAAGTGCGGGGTAGAGAGATTCTGAACACCGAGGCTGCTATTAGGGAGGCATTGCTTTGCCGACCTCGCACTGAGAACACATGCACCTATGAGCAGGCAGATGTAGCCATCCACTGCATGAATTTTGATTATGAGGCGCTTAAGCACGTGATTACCACACTTGATGCCCTGTGGGTGATGGATTCTGGAAACAAGAAGCCCAAGGGGATGCGTTTCACTTATCTATCGAGAGAGGCTAAAACTTAGCAGCATATTTTCACCCATTATGTCCTACCCACCACTCACTTCTCAGAGATTCCGATGGATATGTTGGTTCTAATTGGGTGTGTGATGGAGGGGAAGGAGGTAGACTTTCCCCGGCTGATCAGACAGAGTATGTGGCGCGCACATATCCGTGGTCTCTTGCCATTTCCTACACTGATTACTAGCATGATTGAGCTGGCTGATGTCCTGTGGGAGGACGATGATGTGACACCACCACCCCCAGATGAGGATGACAAGGAGGTTACCATTCCATGGGGTGGGTGGGTGCACGAGAAGCCCCACCCAAGCGTCATTCTCAAGCCAGAGCAGTGGAGGAGGCAGCTCAGCCCTCATTATCAGCAGCCGCAGCAGGACCCCCCTCTACTTCAGCAGCTGCAGCATCCTTACCACCACCGCTAGCACCTGAGTCGACTTACCTATTGGTGCAACGCCTGTTTCGCTTCATGGAGCGCATCGAGCGTCGTATCATGCGACGTCTCGACCGCATAGATCAGGTGTTCGTATCACAGGGCATCGAGCTACCTCCACTCCCAGACTCTTCTGCCTCCGACAAGCAGGATCAGGAGGAGGAGCATCCTGAGGAGCCGATTCAGCAGGAGGCACCACCAGAGACACAGGCCACCACTGAGATCCAGCAGCCTCCTGAGAATTCACAGCTAGTACCACAGCCACAGCCTGAGCCACAGCCAGAGCCACAGCCAATCCCAGTCCCACAACCTGAGCCTGAGCCGCAACCCAGCGCGATTGTTGACCCCCATCCCGAGCTTCAGCAGTAGCATCGAGAACGATGCTTGATTCTAAAGTGTGGGGAGGTCATCATTCGTGACCAGTGTTTGCATTTATGTGGTGAACTTTCAGACATCTATCTCTAGTTTTCGCTACTTTATTTTATTTTGCACTTTATCTTTTAAATCATTTTGGGATTACTGTACATATTTGCTATTGTGGATACCCTTATTTTGGTTGTTGCACACTTTTACTATATATATATATATAGGTATATTGCATCTTAGTTTTTGATTGTGAGTAGAAAAATTTTGGGATTGTTAAAGCTTAGTTGACCCTTTTTGTATAAGAATTGTGTTTTGATTGAAAAGACGGTAAACTAGGGAAAATTTTTAAAATTTTCTAAATCACAACATTGCACTAGAATAAGCTTAGTCAATATGATGAAAATTTTCAAGAATTTCATTTCTAAGGCACCACCCCAATTGGTTAAATTTTTTTTTAGAACTTGCTTGATTAATACACTTTGTGGATCATGTTTTGAGCTAAGAACACAAGCATGTGAGTTTTGAGCCTAATTGTGTGGTTACATCATACATAACCACTTACTTTCCTTCTTGTGTGCATTATTCTCTTCCTATGATTGTAATCTTTGATTTGTTTAATTCTTTATGTCCATTATTTTGTGTATACATGCATTTATATGATTGAGGCCATTGTTTAAATAGCTCACTTACCTAAATAGCCTACCTTTTATCTTCCATTGTTAACCAATCTTGAGCCTATGCTTAACCCATTTGTTCATAATTGTAGCACATTACAAGCCTAAGTGAAAAATAATAAATGTCCCTTGTTTAGATCTTTGATTAACTTAGGCTAGTGAGAGAGTACTCATCAATTGATTTTGGAAAGTTGGAAACATTAGGTAGAGATAAAAGTGTGTTTGTGTTTTGGATGAAAATTTTTAAGAATTGGGTACATACTCATGTATTAATCATGTGTAAACCATATGCATTGATGTTCTTGTATATATTTTAGCTTAAAAAAAATTTTGCAATAAAATGGGGACAAAATACCCCAAGACAAAGTTCCATAAATTCAATGCATATGTGTGGTAATCTAAAGGAAATGCATGAGTGTGTGAAAAAGTGAAGTATGGATAGTTAGGTTTGTTTAGAATTGTATAGGTTGTCATAGGTTAGGTGGGAAGTTTAAGTTAATCAAAGATTCAAATCTCTAGCTCACTTGACCATATGCATCCTACATTGACCCTAGCCCCATTACAACCTATGGGAAAGCCCTCATGATATTTGTATGCATGCATAAAGTAATTGTTGATTGTTAGATGAAAAATAATTCTTGGAAAGCATGATTGGGGAAGAATTGAGTGAATCAACCCCATACACTTGAGTGCCTAGAGCGGATACACATCCAGTGAGGTTCGATCGCTCAATTACATGTTTCCACCCATGATCATCTTTTCCTGCAATTTTGTAAAATCTTTCAATGATTCAATCCAATTGTGGTTTGCTTGATTGCTATTGCATTGGACATTATGCTTGCATATGTATCCTTGGAGATTGATTTATTTTGACTAAGCCATTGCATTCATATAAATAGGTTGCATATAGATAGATTGTATTTAGTTATTTTGCATTGAATAAGTGTTAATACCCTTTACTTCTTTCTTGATTTTAGCATGAGGACATGCTTAGTTTAAGTGTGGGGATATTTGATAAACTCCGATTTCACAGTTTATCTTGTGCTTATTTTGGGGGATTTTATCACCTTTTTCCACATTTATTCAATGAAATAGCATGATTTTGTAATTCTCCCTTAATTTATGCTCAAATGTAAAAACATGCTTTTTAGACCTTAAATTGGTGATTTTAATTCACCTTAATTCCATTCGATGCCTTGATATGTTTGTTGAGTGACTTTAGGTTCATAAGACAAGTATTGGATGGAAGAAATAAGGAGAAAAGCATACAAAGTGGAGAATGCATGAAAAAACAAAGATTGGGAATGCATCAATGGGTGCGCACATGTACAAGGCGCGTACACACCGAAGTAATTTCACATGAGGACGCGCACGCACACAAGGCGTGGATGCGCAGAAGTGGTTTTGCATAGAGACGCGCACGCATACATGCCGCGTCCGCGCGGATGAAGAAATAGCCAAATCGACGCGCACGTGCACATGGCATGTACGCGCCGATACTCTCACGTGACCCACTTAAAGGCAAAACGCTGGGGGCAATTTCTGGGCTGCCCAGGCCCAAATCTAACTTGTTTCTAAGTGTATTTCATGCAGAATTGAAGTCCAAGCAAAGGGGAAGCAATTAGTTAGTCAACATGAGCCTTTAGTTAGTTTTCTAGAGAGAGAAGTTCCCTCTTCTCTCTAGAATTAGGTTAGGATTAGGTTAGATTGTTATAGATCCATGTTTAATTCCTTGATCTCATCTTGTTTCCTTTATAATTTCTCGTTTCTACATCTTGATTTTCTTAGTTGTAAAGTTAATTTCTCATTTTACTCTCTTTTGTGATGATGAACTCATGTTGGATTTGGTTTACATTTAATGCAATTTGATGTTAATGTCTCTTTTATTGATGAAATGAATTGTGATCTTACTTTCTTTACAATTAGTAGTTGGTAGACTTTACTATTCTTGTAATTTATGATGTTTACTTCTATTGCACTCTATGTGTTTGATGAAATGTTCTCTTTAGTTTTTGAGTAGTTCTCTTGACCCTTGGCTTAGGCTAAGGGGATTGAGTGATCTTGAGTCCTTGGGTTTTGTTGAATTGTTAATTTTAGAACCCTTGTGGGTCAATTTGATAACTATTGACTCTAACTTACTACTAAATCAATTAGTAGTTAGGTTGGGACTTATGGATTGATGTTGATCAAGCCATTTGATGTACTCCAAGCCTAGGGGTATAAATTACATACTTAAGGCTTTCGAGAGTAGACCTAATGAGCTCGGTTCCGCATGATTACCAATGCTTGAATTGTTGACAAGGATAGTGATCTCAATTACCTAAGTCTTAGCCAAGAGTCCTTTACCTTGCTTATTTTAATTGCTTGTTTGAGTTACTTTCTTTGCCATTTACTTTATTGCCCTCTTATCAATCAACCCCCCCCCCTTTTATCCCTTCATAGCTAATAATTGACCACTTCATTGCTATTCTCGTGAGACGACCCGGAGTCTAAATACTCCGGTAACTTTTCATTGGGGTTTATACTTGTGACAAAACCATATTCTTAATTTGATGCGAGAGTTGTTTGTTGGTTTGGGGCTATGCTTACAACGAAGTAATTCCCTTCTTTAGGAAGAAAATCTAGACCATCACAACGAATCGACATGTGCGCGTGCGCGTCGATTTGGCTATTTCTTCGTCCGCGCGGACCGGCATGTACGCGTGCGCGTCTCTATGCGAAACCACTTCTGCGCATGCGCGCCTTGTGTGCGTGCGCATCCTCATGTGAAATCACTTCGTTGCGTACGCGCCTTGTACTCGTGCGCGCCCATTGATGCATTCCCAATCCTTGTTTCTTCATGCATTCTCCACTTTGTATGCTTTTCTCCTCATTTCTTTCATCCAATACTTGCCTTATGAACCTGAAGTCGCTCAACAAACATATCAAGGCATCGAATGGAATTAAGGTGAATTAAAATCACTAATTTAATGCCTAAAAAGCATGTTTTTATATTTGAGCATAAATTAAGGGAGAATTACAAAACCATGCTATTTCATTGAATAAATGTGGAAAAAGGTGATAAAATCCCCCAAAATAAGCACAAAATAAACCGTGAAATTGGGGTTTATCAAATCAGAGTTCACCTTCAAGACCATCAAGAATACATTGCTAGGTATCTAGAACAACCTAGAAGGAGTGCCAATATCTGAAGTGGGAAAAAATAAAATTCTGGTCAGCATCAGAGATGAAAGAAGAGGGATCCAAATACTCAAAAAAGGACCGTGGAGTATCATAGGTCATCTTCTTAATCTACAACTTTGGACACACAAAAAGCAATTTTTAATGGTGATATGAGGTAGATGCATGGGGTTCCACAGGAGTATATTAATGAGAAAACAACAAAAAATATAGACAACAAAATGAAAATAGTAGAAGAGATTGAAAATCCAAGAAAAGGACTTTTTTTAGGACTAGAATTACAATGGATATACCAAAGCCTCTTTCCACTAGCTTTTGGTTGACAAGAGGAAATTTAGCAATAATTATGGTGAAGTTGAAGTATGAAAGAATCCAGGATAGTTATTGCCTCAACTATAATATCATAGGTCATGGTAGAAAAGATTGCAAAAATTTAACTACTATGGCAATATAGAACCTAAAGGAGCCACGGTACACTCCTGGACTTAGAGTTGCACAAGCAAGACCATTAGGAACAAGGACTGAGATGGAGGAAAGAGGAAGCAGTCCAAGATGGCAAAGTGTAGAAACAGCAGCGCGTGAATACCCAAATAGCAGAAGAAAAGTGGAGGACATACAAGACTTTACAAAAAGTAAAACAGAGAATGAACGGGAGATATGTGCTACAGTTGATGGAGTAGGTTCTTGGAAAGTGTAGAAGACTATGGAAGATGAAATTCCTATAGGGAGCCACTAAAAGAAGTAAAATAAAATGAAGATAAAGTTATTAGGGAATTAGAGAGGATTATGGCAGAGCTAAAAGAAAAAATAGATGAATATAGGAGTGAGATGGATGGAAGTGGGCCAAGTAGGTCAAAAAAGGATAGAGAAATGGGAGAAAATTGGGCTTCCTTCGATATAGAATCCAAAAATAAAAAGTATAGAAGCAGCTAGGATAGAAAAAAAATTACCCATCAAAGAACTTTAAAAAAATTGCACTGGGTTAAGAGAAAAAGGACCAAGAAAAGAAAAAAGCCAAGGATTAGAAATAGAGAAGACATAATTGACAAGAATCATGGGCTGGTCAAAATTTAGGGAGAAGAGCAGCTATGAAAAAATGGAACAAGTAATAAAAGAACAACAGATACACAAGACAACAAGTGGGGATATATACATAGTTGAGCTTGCAAATGAAGAAGAGAAAGATATAGAATATGGATAGATTATAGGCTTACCAAAGAAAAGTGAATTAGAGCTGGAAAACTATGTCAAAAGCAGTATGAAACTGAAGATGAGAAGAGAGAAAATAGCATTGAAGGGAATAGAAGAAGAAGTGATAGATGAGACTTATGCTGAGCAACTCAGAATAGGTAACAAGTAGAAGCAAAGTACAGTTGGAGCAAGATGATAAAAAAAGAAGGCAGCAGACATTAACAAAGAATGAAGACTCAATGGTTGAAGAGGTGGGCCTTATCATGCCCCCAACTTAGCCATGAGAGTAATAAGTTGGAACTGCCGCGGGATGACAGCTCCCACAACAGTTTTGAAATTACAAAATCTGTGTAAACAGGTAAACCCGACCTTAATCTTTTTTATTGAAACAAAGGAGAGAAGAAGAAAAGTATTAATAGAATTAAGAAAAGATTTCATTTTGATAATGTCTTTCGTGTAGAACTCCAGGAGTTATCCGATGGGCTATGTTTATTATGAAATGAGCAATTAATGTTGATATTTTTTATTGGTATGGTTATTATATAAAGTTGCTAAAAGATAAAAAAAAGGACATGAATAGATATGCAATTTTGTATATGGCCAACCAAATTTTAATAGGAGAAAAGAACAATGGAGGGAGATAACGGCCAGCAATTTTCATAAGGGTGAACCGCAGATTTTTATAGATGATTTTAATGTAATTCTAAGTCAAGATGAAAAAATTAGTTTACATCCAAAACCATTGGCTTAACTAAGGGAATTTAGAAAGTTTGTGGATGCTAATGCACTTATGGACTTGGAGATTGAAGGAAAAAATTCACTTGGTTTAGCAATCCAAAGAATGGGTTCGTCACAAGGGAAAGAATCGATAGATCAATAGCAAATTAGGAATGGAGAAGATTATTTTAGCATGCTTCCCTTGTAGTACAACCAGCAATCAGCTCAAATTACAGTCCACTAATTTTGAAGTTGGAAGGTATAGATAAAGCGCCTGAAATTTTCAAATTTAAAGCTTTTTGGGTAGATCATAGAGATTGTGTAGAAGTCGTGAATAAAGATTGGAATAAAGAGGATGTTTATGATGATGAATGGAATAAAATCAACAACAAGATAAGGATTTGTACACAAGAATCGAAGAAATGGAATAGACCAACTTTCAAGATAGCGAACAAAAAAATTATGAGATTGAAAGAGAAGCTGAAGAAACTACAAGCTACAAACTTTTCAAAGGAACAACAGGGGCAGATTTTACATAGCTGCAAGAGGAAAAATATTGGGGACAAAAATCTATATTGAAGTGGCTAAAGTGGAGTGATAAAAATACTACTTTCTTTCACGCCATAGTCATCAACCGTAGAGATAAGAACAGAATTGAGAAGCTGAAAAATGAAACAGGCCAGTGGGTGAGCGGAAAAAAAAATTATGGAATACATCGAGAAATATTTCACTAAATTGTTTACAACTTCAGCATGACAAATTTTTGAAGATTGCATTAAAAAGATACCAAGAAGAGTCTCAGAAGGGATGATTGAAAAGCTTCTAAGGACAGTTACAAATAAAGAAGTAAGAGCCACATCTTTTATCATGGGAGGACTAAAGCCCTGGGTCCAGATGGTCTAAACGAGTTGCTTATTAGAGATACTGAAAAATGATTAAAAAAAAAAGATGTGTATGATATGACAAGAGAATTCTTCAATAGTGGAAGGATACTAGAGAAAATTAACGAGATGACGGTGGTCCTCTACGAAAAGTCAAGAGTTCAGATAGTTTGAAACACTTAAGGCTGATAAGCTACTGTAATTACATATATAAAATTTTGATAAGGTTACTGATCATGAGGATGAAACATATGTTAGATAAAATTATTTTTATCGTATAAAGTGCATTTGTTGGAGAAAGACTTATTCAAAATAATGTAATAATTGTGTGAGAAATTTATCATGATCTGAACAAGAAAGAAAGGAAAGTGTTCATACCTTGACCCAAGAGTAAGGCCGGGTCCAACAAGGATAAAAGGGTCGACCTTAGAGGAGGGCCCTCCATCCCTTACACGACCTTTTGGAAGAGGTCGGATACCAACTAAGGAGCCCAAAACTCAGCATGCCCAACGTGGCGAGGTTGCTGCTTCTATAAAGCAGTGACTAGAGGGAAATGCTCCAACAAAAGATATAAGATAAGATAAGATGGAACTACCGCCACCAAGGAAGTCATCAAACTCTACTATAAATACACTGGCACCCCCCAGGTATAACTCAAGTTCTAATCTACTAAAAAACCTGCTTAAAGCCCTTGCTAACTTAGGCATCGGAGTCTTTTGCAGGTACCACCCTCCCCCACCCCCACCTCCTCACGAGGAACTCAGACAGGCGGCACCTTAGCACCAAAGAGGTCGGACGCCGCCACATTAAAGACCTGGACCTCACGTCCAGGCCCGACTCAACGTTTCAGGTAATCCTCGGAACATTAGTGCCGTTGCCCGAGAACCTGGAAGTCATCCCACAACCATGGCAGACAACTAACTAGACGATGGACATATCGCATCCAAAACTGAGGAAGAAGCACAAACGGAGGATCACGCCGTTGTGCCCCCTCCCTCCACCACACCGTACACAGGAACCCCACGGGGAGACACCCCTTGGAAACCTCATCCGAAGAAAATCCATTCTGACGCATGCCATCCCAAAGGAGAGAAACATCCCCAAGCGACAGAAATACTGAGTATGGTCCACGGACAACAAGATCTCTTGCGACAACTCAAACGCGAGGCCGAGCGACAGCGAGAAGCCAAACGGTAATCCAGAAGAGAAGTAAGGCAACGTAGAGAGCTAGAAGAAAAGCTCCAGAAGATGGATACTGACCTTCGAACTCGGACTACTAGGTCAGGCAGGGAAAAAAGTCCCTTAGAAGACAAGATCCGTTCACATAAGAGATCATGAAGGCTAAGGTTCCCAGAAACTTCAAGTCACCGAACATGAACCTTTACGACGGGACGTCCGACCTAAGCCACCACCTTAGTAACTTTAGAAGCAGAATGTACCTGGCCGACGCTTCTGATGCGAATCGTTGCAAAGCCTTTCCAACCACTTTAACAAAGGCTGCGATAAAGTGGTTCAATGGCCTGCCCCCAAGCTTGCTAGGAGTAAAACAGGTAGACGGGGAAAGTCTCTAGGACTACATGGAAAAATTTAACAAAGCCTGCCTAAAAATATAGAACCTACCAACTGAAGCGGCGATCATGGGTTTTAGTCAATGGCCTGAAAGAAGGGCCATTCGGCCAGTCCATATCCAAATGACACCCGTCTTCTTTAAACGAGGTACAGGAAAGGACAGAAAAATACATCAACATGGAAGAAAATTTCCGACTAAGAGAGCCTCCTTCAAGGTCCAACCTACCCTATTCACCTCGGGATAGAGAACGGGAACCCAAGAGAAAGGAGGAGCCGAGCATAGAGAAACTCTGAAAATACCACAACTACACTCCTCTCAGGGTCTCCCTAGTGGACATCTACAGAGAAATATGCCACACAGAGAAAATTCTACCACCCCATCCAATCAAACACAAGAAGACGGGGAGTCAGACCGAGTACTGCGAATACCATAAACTCTATGGACACCCCACCAACGAATGCTACGACCTAAAAAATGTCATAGAAATATTGGCCAGATAAGGCTGCCTCGATAGATACCTGGCAGATAGGTTGGATGACCCGAGAAAGCGAAGGAGGGAAGAAGAAGAGGGATGACCACAACGCCCTCTTCACACCCCAGAACGGCACATCCATATGATTAAAGGAGGATTTGCAGGAGGGAGAACGACAAAATCTTCACGGAAAAAACACCTCAAAGAGGGTGTATCAGGTCGGGGAAAGTAGCCAACAGAATGATCTGCCCATAATCTCTTTCACGAAAGAAGATGCGCAGGGTCTGTTACCTGGACACGACGGCCCTGTAGTGATAACAATGATTCTAGCCAATGTAAACCTCCACCGCACCTTAATAGATCAAGGAAGCTCAGCTGATATTCTTTTTAAGTCCGCTTTCGACAAGCTCGGGCTAGAAATGAAAGACCTAAAGGCATACCCCGACAGCTTGTTCGGACTAGGGGACACTCCAATCCGACCTCTTGGATATATCTTGTTATACACTACCTTTGGAAAGGGTACATGGTCAAGGATCTTAAGCATTGACTACATTGTAGCCGACGTAAACTCGGCCTACAATACCTTAATAGGTCGGACAACCCTAAACAAACTTGCTGCTGTCGTCTCCACTCCTCATCTTTGCATGAAGTTTCCCACGACTGAGGGAATTGCCACTGTAAAAGGGGACCAAAAGCTCGCAAGGAAATGCTATAATGAGAGCCTTAGCTTGAAAACCAACTCAGGAGAAAAGGAAGTCAACACTATCAAATTGGGGGGAACTCGAGTTCACGAAAAGCTACGTCCCCAACCGGAAGACAAGACCGAAGAGGTCCAAATTGGAAACGTCCCTAATCAGACAACGAGCATAGGGGAAAACTTAAAGGAAAACCTAAAGAAATAGCTCGTTGACTTACTAAAAAGAAATTCTGACCTCTTCGCCTGGAAAGCATCTGACATGCCCGACATAGCTCCCAACCTGATGTGCCATAAGCTCGCCATATACCCAGGTTCTCGACCTATTCAGCAGAAGTGCATGAAAGTCGGACCCGAGAGAACACAGATCGTAGAAGAACGGGTATAGGCCCTACTGGAAGCGAGATTTATAAGGGACGTAAAATACCTATCATGGCTAGTGGTGCGGAATTTATAACCCACAAACTAACCGGCAAGTGCACCGGGTCGTACCAAGTAATACCTTACGTGAGTGAGGGTCGATCCTACGAGGATTGATGGATTAAGCAACAATAGCGTTTGATAGGATTAGTTAGACAAATAGAAAATAGTGTTGAGAGTTCAAAGACATTAAATAATAGCAAAAATATTAAAGATAGTCAGATAAATAAGTTGGGAATAAAATATGGAGAAAACAGTTAAGGCTTCAGAGTTATCTATTTTCTGGATTGACTTTTCTTATTAACTAATTTTAATCATGTAAGATTTAATTCATGGCAAACTATTTGTGACTAGACCCTAATTCCTTAGACCTTCCTAGTCTCCTCTAAAATTCATCAACTGCCAATTCCTTGGTCAATCAATTACAATTAGCGGGTAATGATCAAATTCTAGTTTATATGCCACAAGAATCCTAATTATCCAAAAATAAAGGGATTATATGTCACGTATCCCGTTAATACAAACAATTAGAAATTCAGGATAATATGTTTTCAAGCTATTGTTCAAGTAAAGAGCTTTTCCAAGTTATACAAGAACTCAATTAGAACATGGGTCATACTTCCGTTCCACCCAAATTCATAAAATGAAGAACGAAAATAATTATTGAAATATAAATCAAAACATGAATTAAAATAGAAAATTAATATTATCAATCCATACAATAAACAGAGCTCCTAACCTTAACAATGGAGGATTAGTTGCTCATGGAATATGGAATGTAAATTTGTATGGAATATTGTTGTGGAATGTTGTGCTGGAACCACCCTGTTGGGATCGCTTTTATAACTAATCCTAATAATTTAAAAATCAAATTTCTAAAATTAAAATTAAAATAATATCTTTTTCTAAAATAAGATTTAAATTTAAATTCGAATTAATTAACAAGTCTTCAGCTGATGGGTGGGGACCACTTGATTTGCCTCTTCTGCAGCTTCTAATCTGTGATTTCTGGGCTAAGAACTGGGTCAAAACAGCCCAGAAATCGCCCCAGCATTTTTCTGCATTTTCTGCACGTGGCGCATGTCATGCGTATGCGTCGGTCACGCGCACGCGTCGATGGTCCTTTTTCGCGAGTCACGCGGACGCGTCGGTCACGCGTTCACGTCATTTGTGCAGATTCTAGTCCACGCGTTCGCGTCAGGCATGCGATCGCGTCATTGCGATTTCCTCCATTCCGCGTAGTCGCGTGAGCCATACGTCTGCGTCGGTATTCGCTGGTCATCTCCTTGGTTTCTTCTCTTTCTCTACAGAAACTTCATCAAATCCATCCGAATGCTACCTAAAATGAATAAAATTGCACAAAACTCAAAATAGCATCCATAGTGGCTAAAATATAATTAATTCTTAATTAAACTCAACAAGTTAGATGCAAATTCACTAGAAAAAGATAGGAAAGATGCTCACGCATCACAACACCAAACTTAAACTGTTGCTTGTCCTCAAGCAACCAAAAACTAATATAAGCTTAGGATGTGAATTTGCATGAGAATGAGAGTTCGATTAAGCTCATGTCTCTTCTTATAGTGGGTTTTACAACTGCAATCCTGAATAGTTTTGGCATCTCACTTTATCCTTTGAAGTTCAGAATGATTGGCATCCATAGGAACTGTTCATACCCTGGGTCAAGCTGTCCGACCCGGGATGTTTAGCGACATGGCGACCGACCTCTTCAGGTCCAACTAGCCGACCTCTTCTCAAAGAGATCGGCCAAACCGACAGGAGAGCCCAATAGAGGACCCAAATAGAGGAACACGACCCAAATCCAAAGGCAATCCAAGCCTATAGAGATAAAGGCGGTTCCCTTGAAGGTAAGCTGACTTCACCCAAAATAAGATAAAGATAAGATAAAGATAACTAACTTATCTTATCAGAAAGGTCAGCCCCATCTACTATAAATACACTGGAGCACCCAGGTATAACTCATACTCTGATTCTACATAAAACCTGTTTAATACATATGCTAACTTAAGCATCGGAGTCTCTTGCAGGTACCCCCCCACCCTCCGGTAACCAAGGATCAGAAGTGTAGCCAGTCCAACAAGTCGGACACAACAGCTCCGGCTGCCACCAGCCAGCCGGACACATCATCTCCGACCAGTACTGAAGATCTCATCCGGGATCGACCTGTAGTTTCAGGTAACCCTCGGAACATTGGCGCCGTTGCCGGGGAACCTGGAAGTCATCCCAACACCATGGCGGACGGCCATGACAACGACCACGATTCAGATCTAGAAAATAGAACGCCGCACAAGAACGCGGACACCACGCTAAAGGATACTCCGGAATCCAACGGGGACAAAAACTCATTAAATCCCCGGGTAATAGAAGCACTTCAAGATCGCTTAAAGCAACTTGAAAAAGAAACCCAACAACAACGAGAGGTTGGGAAGGATCTTCAAAGAGAAGTATGGCGACGTCGAGAACTGGAAGACAAACTACTGCAATTAGAAGCCGATCTCAAAGCAAAAGCTCCTCGGGCCACTCCTGAGGAAAATTCACGCAAAGAACAAGATCCATTCACCAGGGAAATCATGAAAACCAAAATTCCAAAAGACTTTAAACTCCCGGATATGATTTTGTATGATGGTACCACATATCCCAACCATCATCTCAGCAATTTCAGAAGCAGAATGTACCTCACCGACGCCTCAGATGCCGTTTGTTGCAAAATTTTTCCAACAACTCTCACGAAGACAGTAATCAGATGGTTCGACAACTTACCTCCAAAGTCCATCTCAAACTTTGACGACCTGGCCAAAAAATTCCTAGCCAGATTCTCCATCCAGAAAGATAAGGCCAAACACACCCCCAGTTTACTGGAGATCAAGCAAGGCGATCGGGAGAGCCTCCGCAACTACATGGAAAGATTCAACAAAACATGCATGGACATACAAAGCTTGCCAACAGAGGCCGCCATCATGGGACTCATCAACGGCCTACGAGAAGGACCTTTTAGCCAATCTATATCAAAGAAGTACCCTACCTCCTTAGACGAAGTGCAGGAGCGAGCAGAAAAATACATCAACATGGAAGAAAACGCTCGGTTGGGAGAAACCTCCAAATCCGGGGTCCCCAACCGAGATAAAGATAAGGAGTCCAAAAGGAAAGAAGATCGACAAGGGAAAAAAAATCAAAAAATACCACAATTACACCCCCCTCTCAGGGTATCCTTAGTCGACCTATACAAAGAAGTCTGCCATACGGAGAGAATACCCCCAGCTCGGCCACTCAAAGGCAAAAGAGGGGGAGAAAACCGGAATGAGTATTGTGAATATCATCGAGTGCAAGGACACTCCACCAACGAGTGCTTCGATTTAAAGAACATCATAGAAAAATTGGTGAGGGAAGGAAAACTAGATCGGTTTCTGGCCACCCGAGATGATGATCAAAGAAAGAGACGAAGGGGACGAAGATATCGGACGAACCGCGCGATCGCCTTGTACACCAGAAAGACACGTCCACATGATACACGGTGGATTCGCAGGGGGAGGAATCTCCAAATCATCTCGCAAAAGATATCTCAAAGAAGTATATCATGTCGAGAGAAAGGAGGAAGCACCCGACATCCCTGCAATCACATTCACTAAAGAGGACACATCCGGTATCATCTCGGGACACGACGACCCCATGGTCATCACCATCATACTGGAAAACGCCAATCTGCATCGCACATTAATAGACCAAGGGAGCTCCGCCGATATCTTATTCAAAGCTGCCTTTGACAAGCTCAGCCTAGAAGACAAAGAGCTTAAGGAATACCCGAACAATTTGTTCGGACTCGGAGATACCCCGGTACAACCACTGGGATACATATCACTACCTACAACCTTCGGAAAGGGAAACCAATCCAGGACACTCAAAATAGACTACATTGTGGTCGACGTGAGTTCAGCCTACAATGCTCTAATATGTCGGACAACACTAAATCAACTCGGCGCAATAGTCTCGACTCCACATCTATGCATGAAATTCCTAACTACAGAGGGGATAGCCACAATAAAAGCAGATCAAAAGATGGCACGTCACTGTTATAACGAAAGTCTAAACCTCAGAGGCATAGGAGAAGAGTTTCATGCAATTGAACTTGGCGGAGTTCAGAGACGAGAAGAACTCCGTCCGCAGCCAGAAGGCGAAATAGAGAAGGTTCAGATTGGAGACACCTCGAACAAAACAACTAATATTGGCACAATCCTGAAAGGAGACTCAAAAGAATTGCCGGTATAATTCTTACGAGACAATGTCGATCTCTTCGCATGGAAAGCGGTAGACATGCCAGGCATAGACCCCAAACTAATGTGCCACAAGTTGGTAGTCTACCCAGGATCTTGGCCGGTACAGCAGAGACGAAGAAAACTTGGGCCAGAGCGATCCCAAGCTGTGGAAGAACAGGTACAAGCATTACTGGAGGCAGGATTCATAAGAGAAGTCAAGTACCCATTATGGCTAGCCAACATCGTTTTGGTGAGAAAATCAAATGGGAAGTGGTGAATGTGCACCGATTACACTGATCTCAACAAAGCCTGCCCAAAAGATCCTTACCCACTCCCAAGTATCGACGCTCTGGTAGACGCGTCCTCCGGATATAGATACCTCTCGTTTATGGACGCATACTCGGGATACAACCAAATCCCCATGTATCCACCAGATCAAGAAAAGACTTCATTTTTAATGCCAAAAGTGAATTACTGCTACATTGTGATGCCTTTCGGTCTCAAAAATGCGGGAGCTACTTATCAAAGGCTAATGAATAAAGTCTTCTCAGATCACATCGGAAAAATCATGGAAGTCTATGTAGACGACATGTTAATAAAGACACAAAGAGAAGAGACATTATTGTCCGACCTGGCTCAAGTGTTCGACACTATAAGGAAGCATGACATTCGACTCAATCCTGCGAAATGCACCTTTGCAGTAGAAGCAGGCAAATTCTTAGGTTTCATGCTCACACAAAGAGGAATTGAAGCAAATCCGGATAAATGTCAAGCCATACTCAACATGAAGAGCCCAACTTGTGTCAAAGAAGTACAGCAACTCAACGGGAGATTGGCCGCCCTATCCAGGTTCTTAGCAGAATCAGTGATAAGATCTCTCCCCTTTTATGCTACTTTGAGGAAGGGAAAGCAGTTCGAATGGACAACAGAATGTGAACAAGCCTTCCAAAACTTCAAGGAATTCTTAGGACGGCCACCTATCCTATCTCGACCACGAGAAGGAGAACCGCTCATATTATATCTCGCAGTAGGAAGCCAGGCAATAGCCTCAGCACTAGTCAGAGAAGATAAAAGTGGGCAACAACCCGTCTACTTCATTAGTAAAGCGCTACAGGGATCCGAGTTGAACTACCAGAAAATAGAAAAGTTTGCCTACACCCTCATTCTAACGTCTCGACGACTTCGCCCGTACTTACAGGCTCACACCATTTGGCAGGCAGAATTTTACAATGGGCAGTCGAGCTATCCGAGTTCGACCTCCAATATGAAGCTCGGACGGCCATCAAATCACAATATCTGGCCGACTTCATCGCAGAATTCACAGATGCCCTGAAAATTCCCACAGAATGGAATCTCTATGTGGACGGTTCTTCAAATAAGACTGGAAGCGGCGCAGGTGTGATAATAGAAAGTAACCAAGGAACCCAAGTTGAGCTCTCCCTCAAGTTCGGGTTTCCGGCTTCAAACAATCAGGCGGAATATGAAGCATTATTAGCTGGTTTGAAGCTGGCTAAAAAGGTTGGAGCTCAAAAACTCAACATCTACAGTGATTCACAAGTAGTCACCTCACAGATAACGGGGAGCTACCAAGCCAAAGAACCCACCATGAAAAAGTATTTGGATAAAACCAAAGAACAGCTCGGACTCCTCGGGGAATATAAGATCTGCCACATACCCCGCGAACAAAATGCCCAAGCTGACACACTCTCGAAACTAGCCAGCACCAAACCAGGGGGCAACAATAGAAGCCTCATCCAGGAAATGCTACAGAACCCGTCAATCTCGGAAGAAGAAAAGACCCTAGCTATAACAGATCCGGATCACGGATGGATGACTCCCATAATTAACTACCTCAAAGCAGAAACACTCCCCACGGATGAAAAAGAGGCGAAGAGGTTAAAACGGGAGGCTCAGTACTACACCATCATAAACAACACCCTATATAAAAGAGGGATCTAAATACCACTACTAAAATGTGTGCCGACCTCCAACACAAGGGAAGTTTTAGAAGAAGTACACAGTGGTATTTGTGGCAATCATCTCGGGGCACAAGCTCTCACCAAAAAGGTACTGCGGGCGGGATTCTACTGGCCAACCCTATAGAAAGAGGCTATAGAATTTGTAAAGACATGTCCACCATGTCAGAAACATGCCAACTTCCACATCGCCCCGCCAGAAGAGCTCATCAGTGTAACCTCGCCCTGGCCATTTGCAAAATGGGGACTTGATCTTCTCGGACCCTTTTCCCAGGGATCAGGACAAGTAAAATTCCTCATAGTCGGAGTAGACTATTTTACAAAATGGATTGAGGCAGAGCCCCTAGCCAACGCCACCACTCAAAGAAGCCGGAAATTCCTATACAAGAACATTGTCACGAGGTTCGGGGTTCCATACTCCATCACCACAGACAATGGCACTCAATTCACAGACGTAGGCTTCAGGAGACTAGTAGCCGACTTGAACATAAAGCACCAGTTCACCTCCGTCGAACACCCTCAAGCCAATGGACAGGCTGAAGCCGCCAACAAAGTCATATTGGCTGGGTTAAAATGGAGACTACAAGATGCAAAGGGAGCTTGGGCCGAAGAACTTCCACAAGTCCTATGGACATATCGAATAACGTCACACTCCACCACAAATAAATCACCCTTTCGACTAGCATATGGAGTGGAGGCAATGATCCTAGTAGAGATCGAGGAAGGGTCATCCAGAGTAGTCCACTACAATGAAGAAGCCAAATCTCAACTTCAGAGGGAAGAACTCGACCTACTACCTGAAATCCAAGAAAAAGCTCGGATCAGGGAAGAAGCACTAAAACGTCGGATGGCTTCCAGATATAATCAAAAGGTAGTGCCGAGAAGTTTCGCAGAGAATGATCTCATTTTAATCCGAAATGATATTGGAATGACTCAACCAGGAGAAGGAAAGTTGGCAGCAAACTGGAAAGGACCCTACCGAGTTGTAGAAGTACTCGGGAAGGGCTACTACAGACTGTCCGAACTCGATGGACGAGAGCTTCCCAGATCATGGCACGCCTGCAACCTAAGAAGGTACTACATTTAGAAAAAGTAAAAGATCTCATTATTGGATGCACTCTTTTTCCTGAAAAGGTTTTTTAATGAGGCACCAAGTGAGACTCAGACACTATCCGACTTATGGGGATGAAAAATTCCCGCATGCATATATTTGCACTTTCTTTTGAATAAAATATATTTTTAAATATTCTACAAATGTCCATGACGCATTAATCTGAAGCATTCATCATTCGATTATAAAGCAACAGATCGGCATAAAGTGAAAAACAATTTCACTGCACAATCACGATAAAGACAATCGTCTGATAAAGGTGAAAACGCGATTCACCTAAAAGACGATCTAAAGATAGCAACCACCTTCTACAAATCGGCAAAGATAAACACAGAATAATGTAAGAAGTTATCAAAAGTGATCCGAAAAAGAACCTGACGAGGTCTTATGGATTGCTAAATAATAACTTAAAGACTGGCCGACATTGAGAAGTCGGACCAAGTCAACCCAAGTTATAAGTAAACCCTGGAAAGAGGTCTGGCCAACCCTATTAAAGAGGATTACTTTAACTTAGAAGGGCCCGACATAACAAAGTCGGCCCAAAATGAAAAAGTTATAAAAGTAATCCCTGAAAGAGACCTGACAAAGGTCCAAGAAAGAGGATTACAAAAATAACTTAGAAGAGGACGACATAAAGAAGTCGGCCTCCTACAAAACAAGTTATAAAAGTAATCCCTGAAAGAGACCTGACAAAGGTCCAAGAAAGAGGATTACAAAAATAACTTAGAAGAGGATGACGTAAAGAAGACAGCCTCCTACAAAACAAGTTATAAAAGTAATCCCTGAAAGAGACCTGACAAAGGTCCAAGAAAGAGGATTACAAAAATAACTTAGAAGAGGACGACGAAAAGAAGTCGGCCTCCTACAAAACAAGTTATAAAAGTAATCACTGAAAGAGACCTGACAAAGGTCCAAGAAAGAGGATTACAAAAATAACTTAGAAGAGGACGACGAAAAGAAGTCGGCCTCCTACAAAACAAGAATAATCCCTGAAAGAGACCTGACAAAAGTCCAAGAAAGAGGATTACAAAGATAACTTGGTAGAAGACAACATAAAGAAATCGGTTATGAAACGCTAAAAATACAAGCAAGAGCGAGAAAACCGAAAAACAAGTCGGACCCACACAGCCACAACCTCAAAGGATCCAAGCTACAAACTGTAAAGTACAAAGCAATCCAAAGAGGCCGAGCCGCAAGGTTCCAACACTCTCAGAAACTAGAAGAGACACCAAGTCAAGCGCAAAAAAGCATAATATAATCTACAAAGTTATAAAGCTTCAGAGGCCACCAAAATTTACCTCAAAAAAGCTAGCAAGCTACCTTTGTTCTTTAAAAGTAAAAGTTGCTAGACAAGCAACTAGAAAGTGTCAGCAATTAACAAAACAATAAAAGTTTAAGAGCCTACAAGCCGGGCCAGCTGCACAAATATCCAGAGAGAAATCAGCAAACATCGGGAGCCTTCTTGGCAGCATCAGGACAAGGAGAAGGAGGGCGAGTCTGAATAGGCACAGCATCCACAGTTCCATCCTCCCGGTTCAGAATCTGGCAATCCGGATTAGACACAGCCAGAGGAGCGGAAGAGGTCGACACTTTGGCAGATGACACAGGGGGAGGTTCAACATCATCGTCATCCTCGACAATCTTGCCATCCCTGACGACGTTATCCAGGCTGAAGAGGGTAAGGTCGGCCTCAGGGGCAATAACCCGAACTTGTTCTTTCAAGTTCTCGTAAGCAGCAGTCACACTGCCAACGAGATGACCCTGAAGCTCAGAGTAATCTTCCCGGGCACTCTCTAGCTCCCCCCTCAGGCGCACCACCTCCCGATAAGACGTCACATAACTGTCCTTATGTCTCATAGCCGTATCCTCGGCCAGCCTCACAGAAGCCGCCAGAGAAAGGGAACTCGCCTTCTCAGTCTCCAAATCCTTCTCCAACTTGGCAACCTTTACCTCAAGTTCCTCCTTAAGGCCCTTCATCCGATCAAACTCTTGCTTTGCCTCCTCCATAAATTCTTTGGTGGCATGGAGAGGAAGATTCTGGGCAGTTCGGTACAGAGCAGCTCCCATATACGCCATCTTAAGGCTGTTTTGGGTCATAAATTCCAGATGGCGAAGGATGGACACATCGTCCATGGGAAAGGCACCATAGGGACCAATTTGCTGATCCGCGAATTCAATTGCATTAAAGTCGAGAGCATCAAGGTTAAAAGGCTCAGCTGTTTTCTGTTTCTTATTGGGAGAAACGCCAGAAGGAGCGACAGAAGTCAGGGGAGGGTCAGCCAGACGAACTCGGGGAGTGGGGATCACCTTCCTCGGAGAACTCGGCATGGACGGCTTCACGCGCACTTGGGAAGATCCATCCCCGGCCGCCTTGGCCGAGATGCTTTTAGCAGCAGTCACCTTCTGTGCTCTTTTAAAAGCCTTCATGGATTCATTATTCTTCATTGCCTCTGCAAAACACAATAGTAAGAAATGAAGCTGCAGGTCGGAAAGGCATTTACAAGCAAAATAAACAGATAATAAAGAGAAAATCAGGAACGCAAAATACCCAGCTCAGTTTGAAGAAGAGATGGATTGGTTAAAAAAAATTTTGTATCAAGATGGGGAGGTTGACCCCAGTATTCTTCCAAGACGGTCACAAAAGCTCGCTCAGTTTCATCCAACATCTCCCACGTGTATCGGGACACTCGCACATCTTTTTGCCATTCCAAGGAAAAGGCGGGCTCATCATTCTCATCTGGAAAAAAGGGCCGAGCTCCTTCAACATCTCGGACCTTGAAAAAGTAATTTTTAAAAATCACGGAACGATTCGTCAAACATGGAAAAGACCTTCTTCCCCTGGGAAGATCGAAAGGAGACCCAAGCCGCCTTCTTTTTTACTATTCCAGGCTTCGTCAAAACAAATAAATAGAAGAAGAGAGATTACGAGGCGGGAACACCAAAACCATTGCACAACAATTGAAAAATTTTTATAAAGCCCCAGGAATTAGGGTGAAGTTGAGAGGGAGCAACATTACAAGACCATAACAGGTTGGTCTCAAATTCAGTAAAGGGAAGGGTGATACCCAGCTGACCAAAAAAGAAGTCATAAGCGTAGAAAAAAGGGCGATCTATAACAACCCGAGTAGAGAAACAAACTCTCTCTTCAGAAGAGGGAGGGACAAGTTCATAATTCTTTTCATCACCGGCATTACTACAGACCCTATGAAACTGCCTAAGCTGCGCACAAAACTCGGAATCAGCCAAAGAGACACACATAAGAACCATTGAGTCCACCCAATCGGCCATGCCTTCAGGAACTTGGGAAGACATCTCTACAACGTTATGGCGAGAAGACATGAGGCCAACTAATCCTACAATAAGAAAAGAAGATAGGGTTACTAAAAGAAAAAATAACTCGACTAATATGATACAGACGAGCAAACAGAAAAGAAAAATCCCAAGACTCAAACCAAAGTCCTGGGGCATCCTTTGGAGGCAGTAACAAACCAGGGTTAAAAGGAAATTCCTACATATTACGACCCGGCACTCATCAAACAAGAAAAAGGTTTCAAAGGAAACAAAGGAAGTAAAAACACAAAAATCACTACTTTTCCACAGTCTATCAGCAAAAAGCATGGTCAAACATAAAAAATGCCAAGCAAAAATCATCAAAGGCCCAACCTTTTTCAGAATCAAGCAAAAACCATCATCAAAGGCACAAGCAGAAACGGCGACAACATGAAAAAGCCCTAGAAAAGGTTTAAGCAACAAGAAAATCAAAAAGGATCTTACAGAAGATGAAGAAACCCCGAGAACACACAACAATTAGGTGCGACAAAAACAGAAAGATCCAAACTTTCTCTAAAGAAAAATCAAAACTTGATCACAAAGCCAAAGCAACGAAAGAGAAAGAAGATACGAATGGAACTCACCTGGAGAAGGAAGAAGCTTCGGAGGAAAGAAGGAGGCGTAAAAATGGAAGCTGCCCAGAAAATTCGCTGAGCGACGCCGCAACACGAGAAAAAGCAGAAATGAGGGCAAAAATCAGAGAGAGAGAGAGAACAAAGGAAGAAAATGTGAAGAAGTTACAAAGGAGCGAAGAAGAGAAACCGTTTCTGGGTTTTCAAAAATCAAAAGCTTCAAAGGAAAAATGGGGCAATTAATGCTAATTAATGAAGGTATTAAACCCTCACACGTTTCCAAAGCACTAATGTGAAAGCGCGCGCTTTTAGAGAAAAACGTTCTACATTCAAAAGATTCTACAAAAAGGGAAAAATCGACGAAATGCTTGAGTTCGGCTCCACTATAGAAGGACCGAAGTCAAGGACTCGACCTCAAAAAAGAAGACCGAGCTCAAACAGGGGCACTGTTCATACCCTGGGTCAAGCTGTCCGACCCGGGATGTTTAGCGACATGGCGACCAACCTCTTCAGGTCCAACTAGCCGACCTCTTCTCAAAGAGATCGGCCAAACCGACAGGAGAGCCCAATAGAGGGCCCAAATAGAGGAACACGACCCAAATCCAAAGGCAATCCAAGCCAATAGAGATAAAGGCGGTTCCCTTGAAGATAAGCTGACTTCACCCAAAATAAGATAAAGATAAGTAAAGATAACTAACTTATCTTATCAGAAAGGTCAGCCCCATCTACTATAAATACACTGGAGCACCCAGGTATAACTCATACTCTGATTCTACATAAAACCTGTTTAATACCCATGCTAACTTAAGCATCGGAGTCTCTTGCAGGTACCCCCCACCCTCCAGTGACCAAGGATCAGAAGTGTAGCCAGTCCAACAAGTCGGACACAACAGCTCCGGCTGCCACCAGCCAGCCGGACACATCATCTCCGACCAGTACTGAAGATCTCATCCAGGATCGACCTATAGTTTCATGTAACCCCCGGAACAAGAACTCAGAATCCAGATAGTGTTATTGATTCTCCTAGTTCAGTATGTTGATTCTTGAACACAGCTACTTTATGAGTCTTGGCCATGACCCTAAGCATTTTGTTTTCCAGTATTACCACCGGATACATAAATGCCACAGACACATAACTAGGTGAACCTTTTCAGATTGTGACTCAGCTTTGCTGGAGTCCCCAGTTAGAGGTGCCCAGAGTTCTTAAGCACACTCTTTTTGCTTTGGATCACGACTTTAACCGCTCAGTCTCAAGCTTTTCACTTGACACCTTCACGCCACAAGCACATGGTTAGGGACAGCTTGATTTAGCCGCTTAGGCCAGAATTTTATTCCTTTGGGCCCTCCTATCCATTAATGCTCAAAGTCTTGGATCCTTTTTACCCTTTGCCTTTTAGTTTAAAGGGTTATTGGCTTTTTTGGCTTGCTTTTTTTGTTTTTTTTTCTTTATTTTATTTTATTTTATTTTTTTCTTTTTTTTCTCGCAAGCTTTGTGTTTTTCACTGCTTTTTCTTGCTTCAAGAATCAATTTTATGATTTTTCAGATTATCAATAACATTTCTCTTTTTCATCATTCTTTCAAGAGCCAACAATTTTAACATTCTTAAACTTCACTATCAAAAATATGCACTGTTCAAGCATTCATTTAGAATCACAGAAAATACCACCACATTTAAGTAAATAAGACTATTCTTCAATAGAGACCCCCTTTTTCATGCAATATATCACTCATGTATTTATTTTATTATTATTATTTTTTTTTGAATTCAAGTTCAGTGAGTAATACATGAGACATCTTTTTCAGAATTAAAGCAATAGGGAGAACTAAACTAATCCTAGGATTCTAACTAATAAAGGATCATGCAACAAACAAAGCAAAATAGCAGAAAACCAGAACATACCATACAAAAAGAGGGGAGGAATAAAGAATGAAAGGAACTCAACCACCTTAGTTATCCTAGCGGTCTTTTATTCTTTAGATTGTGCTCCTCAGTGAAGATGATTTGGCTCCCTTTTGGTGCCATAGGAATAAATAGAAAACCCTTAAACGAAGCATCAACACCAAACTTAAAGGTTTGCTTGTCCTCAAGTAAAGAAGAACTGAAAATAGAAAGAAACAAATATTAATATGCAAGAAAAAGGAAAGGATAAAAGAACAAGAGAGAATTAGGATTGGGAGAGCGAGAAGGAAAATTGAAAATGGGCGGCGAAAGCGACGCGTTCGCGTACGGCACGCGTACGCGTGGGTCGCGATTTTTTCATAATGACGCGTAAGCGTCAGGCACGCGTCTACATGCTCTGGGTTTTGTGCGATTTGCGCGAAGCCAGCCGCGCGCCCGCGAGACTTTCTGTTCGCATATCTTGGGAACCAAATTTTTATACGACGCGCGTGCGCGTCATGCACGCGCTCGCGTGAATGGCTGTATGTGCAACTGATGCGAACGCGTCAGTCACGCGTCCGCGTGACCAAATTTGTGCTTTTAGCACACTTCTTGCCCCAAGCCGGCACAACTCTCTGCCCAAACGCTCTTTTACGTCGAATTTGCAGGTCATGCGTTTGCGTCGGTGACGCGCCCGCGTGAATGGCAAAAATCACAAACGACGCGAACGCATGGGGTACGCATTTGCGTGGGATCGTTTGTGCGAAAGGCATGAGTCCAGCGCCACTCCCGCGCAATTCTATGTCAATTTTTATTTTTTACGCACACATGATTGACGCTTCGCATCAATGACGCTTGCGCGTCGTGTGCCCCCCCCCCCCCCTTTTTTTTTGAAATATAGCTTGAGGTGTTCAGTTCCTGGAAGAACATAGCTGCATGATCAGAAAATTAGTAAGAACTCAATAAAAATAAAATAAAATAACTAAGAAAACTACTACTACAAAAAATAGCTAAGGATACGAAATTATCGGGTTGCCTCCCGACAAGCGCTTCTTTATCGTCACTAGCTTGACGGTCAGCTCCTCTAAGGAGGAGGATCATAGGGGCTCAGCTCTTCACCCCTTACTTTGAACTTCTTTCCTGTGTCTCCATAACGTAGCTTAATATGCTCCAGAGAAAGGATTCTGATTACTGTATAAACCCATGCTGGATTGCTGGTCAACACCACCTTCATTCCTGGGGAGAAACCTTCAGTGGGGATCTTTTTGTTTCTCCATCCTCTGGGTATTTTTTTCTTTTTGAGGACCTCCTCCTTGGTGGATGATGTAGTTCCAACACCAAACTTAGGTTTGATGTCAGGCGGAATTTTATCGGTTGTCACCACATGAGGTTTTAGTTGCAAATCCTGCTGTGCATCATCAGGGGGTTCTTGAAGGTTTGGATCAATAAGCTCAGCCTGCATGCACCTCTCTTCTTCACCTGTTGAATGTACATCTTTGAAGACATAAAAGACCAGTTGCTCATTATGCACTCTAAGCACTAATTCACCCACTTCTACATCAATCAGAGCTCTTCCAGTGGCTAGGAATGGTCTTCCTAGAATTATAGAGGCATTCTCATCCTCCCCTGTATCAAGAATTACAAAATCTGCAGGGAGGAAGAACTTACCCACTTTGACCAAGATATTCTCCACTAATCCATATGCAGGCTTCATAGATTTGTCCGCCATCTATAATGCTATCTTTGTGGGTTGTGCCTCTTGGATCTGCAGCTTCTTCATCACAGACAAGGGCATTAAATTAATGCTTGCTCCCAGATTACATAACGCTTTCTCAAAGGTTGTGTTCCCAATGGTGCATGGAATTTGAAAGCTTCCTGGATCTGGCATCTTCTTTGGTAAGTTATTCTGAATGATGGCACTGCATTCTTTAGTCAGGACCACTGTCTCATCTCCCTTTAAATACTTTTTCTTTGACAACAGCTCCTTCATGAACTTGGCATAGAGAGGCATTTGTTCCAAATCCTCAGCAAAAGGAATATTGATTTGAAACTTTCTAAAGACTTCCAAGAATTTTGAAAACTGCTTGTCCTTGGTCTCCTTTTGAAGTCTCTGAGGATATGGCATTTTTGGTTTGTACTCAGGATCCTTTGGCAATGTAGGATAAGTGTCAAGAGAGTCTGGGAAAGGGTTGTCCGCACGCTTTGGAGGGGCGTGTTCTACTTCTTCCTTCTTCACCTCTGGAGCTTCTTTTTCTACTAACTCTTCATTGGCCTTGGTCTCAGAGCCAGCTACTTTACCACTTCTCAATTGAATAACCTTGCAATCTTCTCCTGGATTCACCACTGTGTCACCTTGAAATGTACTTGCAGACCTCTCAAGTATTTGCTTGCTCAGTTGGCCCACTAGCACCTCTAAGTTTCTAATGGAGGCTCTGGTTTCCTGCATAACTTGTGCTTCCGTACTTGCCACTTGTTCACTTATTACGGTGATAGCTTTGCATTCCTCTCTTGGATTTGGAATTGTGTTACCAGGAAGGATATTAGTGGTCCTCTGATCAATTTCATTAACTTTTGTGACTAATTGACCCATTTGAATCTCCAGGTTCTTGATGGATGCTCTGGTTTCTTGTCTAAAACCTGTCAATATTGCTTCCAAATCATTGTTCTACTGGAAACCGCTCTGAGAACTATTGTTGAAGTTCTGAGGTCTCTGAGGTTGATCTCTCCATCCAAAATTTGGGTGATTTCTCCACCCCTGATTGTATGTCTTGGAATATGGATCATTGTTGGGATTCTTCGGACTATTCCCCATGTAATTGACCTGTTCAGAAGAGGGTTGAGCATAATCATAATTATTATTTTGCACAGAGTTACCTGCCATGTCATAGGAGACTTCCTGTGGTGGATTTTGGGTGTTGATAGCTGAAACTTGCATGCCACCCATCTGTTGAGCAAGTAGATTTATTTGCTGAGACATCAGCTTGTTCTGAGCAAGAAGAGCATTAACAGCTTCTACTTCCAACACGCCTCTCTTCTGAGGGGTCTCAGAGTTCACAGAATTCCTGTTAGATGAGTATAAATATTGGTTGCTTACAACCAATTCAATCAGCTCAATAGTTTCCTCTGGTGTCTTCTTCTTGTACAATGAACCGCCTGCAGAAGTATTTAAGCTCATCTTGGACATCTCACCCAAGCCTTCATAGAAGATATCTAGTTGGGTCCATTTGGAGAACATGTCCGGAGGGCATTGCCTAGTCAGTAGCTTGTATCTCTCCCAGGCTTCATAAAGTGTTTCACCCTCCTTCTGTCTGAAGGTCTGAACCTCTAACCTAAGCTTGATCAGCTTCTTTGGTGGGAAAAATTTAGTGAGAAACTCTGTAACAACCTTGTCCCAAGTATTCAGACTCTCCTTTGGTTGTGAATCTAGCCATAGCTTTGCTTTATCCCTTAGAGCAAACGGGAAAAGCATGAGTTTGTACACCTCTGGGTTCACTCCATTTGTCTTCACAATATCACATATCTGCAGAAAATTATATATGAATTGATTTGGGTCTTCGTGAGGAAGACCATGATACTGGCAATTTTGTTGCACCAGGGTGACCAATTGTGGCTTCAACTCAAAGTTGTTTGCAGTTATAGGAGGCACCACAATGCTCTTTCCATAAAGATCTGCAGTAGGAGCAAAATAAGAGCCAAGCACTCTCCTCTGTTGATCATCCCCATTCGGATTTACCACATTGGCATTAGCGTTATTATTTGCCATAGTGGATTCTGCAGTCTTGTAAAGTCTTACTTGTTGTAAACGTCGCCTGAAAGTTCTTTCAGGTTTAGGATCAAAGTCTAAGAGTTGTTCTTTGTCCTTGTTCCTGTGCATACACAAGCAGAAAACAAGAAAAAATGGGACTCTCTACGTCAGAGTGCAGAGAAGTCCCTGTAAAGTATCCTATGTAAAATAATAAAATAAAAATACTAAATAAATAAATAAATAAATTTTTCAAAAATTAACAAGAAAAAATAAACAAAAAAAATTAAAATAAAATTAACTAGGCGACACCAAACTTAATTTCAAAAATTAGGTTAATAAATCAATATATATATATAATTTTTTGAAATTAAAGACAAAAATAAAATAAAATTAACAAAAGATAAGTATTAATTGAAAAGAACTAAAATGAAAATATAAATAAAAAAAAGACAAATACGAAACGGACGAGAATTTGGAAAGAAAAAATTAAAAAGTAAAAGGAAGTAAAACAAAAAAGAAAGCACGGGGACTGGGGACAGGAAAACAAGAAAACAAGGGAACTCTCCTCTTCTTTTTTTTTTTTTTGAAAAATAATAAAATAATATTTAAATAAAATTAAAATTAAAATGCTTAATCTAAACAATCAAATAACTAATAGTTGTTAATCATAGTCAATCTCCGGCAATGGCGCCAAAAACTTGGTGCGGAATTTATAACCCACAAACTAATCGGCAAGTGCACCGGGTCGTACCAAGTAATACCTTACGTGAGTAAGGGTCGATCCCACGAGGATTGATGGATTAAATAACAATAGCGTTTGATAGGATTAGTTAGACAAATAGAAAATAGTGTTGAGAGTTCAAAGACATTAAATAATAGCAAAAATATTAAAGATAGACAGATAAATAAGTGGGGAATAAAATATGGAGAAAACAGTTAAGGCTTCAGAGTTATCTATTTTTTGGATTGACTTTTCTTATTAACTAATTTTAATCATGTAAGATTTAATTCATGGCAAACTATTTGTGACTAGACCCTAATTCCTTAGACCTTCCTAGTCTCCTCTAAAATTCATCAACTGCCAATTCCTTGGTCAATCAATTCCAATTAGAGGGTAATGATCAAATTCTAGTTTATATGCCACAAGAATCCTAATTATCCAAAAATAAAGGGATTATATGTCACGTATCCCGTTAAATACAAACAATTAGAAATTCAGGATAATATATTTTCAAGCTATTGTTCAAGTAAAGAGCTTTTCCAAGTTATACAAGAACTCAATTAGAACATGAGTCATACTTCCGTTCCACCCAAATTCATAAAATGAAGAACAAAAACAATTATTGAAATATAAATCAAAACATGAATTAAAATAGAAAAATAATATTATCAATCCATACAATAGACAGAGCTCCTAACCTTAACAATGGAGGATTAGTTGCTCATGGATTATGGAATGTAAATTTGTATGGAATATTGTTGTGGAATGTTGTGCTGGAATCACCCTATTGGGATCCCTTTTATAACTAATCCTAATAATTAAAAAATCAAATTTCTAAAATTAAAATTAAAATAATATCTTTTCCTAAAATAAGATTTGAATTTAAATTCGAATTAATTAATAAGTCTTCAGCTGATGGGTGGGGACCACTTGATTTGTCCCTTCTGCAGCTTCTAATATGTGATTTCTGGGCTAAGAACTGGGTCAAAACAGCCCAGAAATTGCCCCCAGCGTTTTTCTGCATTTTCTGCACGTGGCGCATGTCATGCGTACGCGTCGGTAACGCGTTCACGTCATTTGTGCATATTCCAGTCCACGCGTTCGCGTCAGGCACGCGATCGCATCATTGCGATTTCCTCCATTCCGCGCGGTCGCGTGAGCCATGCGTCCGCGTCGGTATTCGCTGGTCATCTCCTTGATTTCTTCTCTTTTTCTGCAGAAACTTCATCAAATCCATCTGAATGCTACCTAAAATGAATAAGATTGCACAAAACTCAAAATAGCATCCATAGTGGCTAAAATATAATTAATTCTTAATTAAACTCAACAAGTTAGATGCAAATTCACTAGGAAAATATAGGAAAGATGCTCACGCATCAGCTAGCCAACGTTGTATTGGTAAAAAAGCGAAATGGAAAGTGGAGAATGAGTGTCGATTATACCAACCTCAACAAGGCCTGCCCTAAAGATCCTTACCCTCTCCCCAATATCAACACACTGGTCAATTTGGCCTCAGGGTACAGATACCTCTCCTTTATGGACGCCTACTCGGGATACAATCAAATTTCGATGCACGAAGCTGATTAAGAAAAGACCTCGTTCATAACCCTAAAGGCAAACTATTATTACGTAGTAATGCCTTTCGGATTAAAAAACACAGGAGCTACATACCAAAGATTGATGAATAAGGTATTCGCCACCCACATAGGAAAGCTGATGGAAGTTTATGTCGACGACATGCTTGTTAAAACTCAAGAAAATGAGCCGTTACTATCTGACTTCTCTGAGGTATTTTCTACTATAAGAAAGCATGAGATAAGGTTAAATCCCACAAAATGTACCTTTGCAGTAGAAGCTGGAAAGTTCCTAGGGTTCATGCTGACCCAAAGAGGCATAGAAGCAAACCTAGATAAGTGTCGGGCTATACTTAACATGAAAAGCCTGACTTGCATCAAAGAGGTACAACAGCTAAACGGAAGGCTGGAAGCTCTATCCAGATTCTTAGCCGAATCAGCCCTAAAGTCACTTCCCTTCTATTCAATCTTGAGAAAAGGGAAGTAATTTGAATGGACCCTAGAATGCGAACAAGCCTTTCAAGGCATTCTTGGGACAACCGCTCATTCTTACCCGACCTACTAAAAGAGAAGAACTCATGTTGTATCTGTCAGTAGGAAGTTGAGCAATAGCCTTGGCCCTGGTCCGGAAAGATGAAAGGGGGCAGCAACCCATCTACTTCAACAGCAAAACCCTACAAGGGGCCGAGTTAAACTATCAGAAGATAGAAAAATTTGCTTACGCCCTTATCCTTACATCCCAAAGGCTCCGTCCTTACTTCCAAGCTCACACCATTAGGCTCCACACTAATCAACTAATGAAACACATTCTATAAAAGAGGGACCTGGCTGGAAGGATCCTGCAATGGGCAGTGGAACTATTCGAGTTTAACCTCAAGTACGAAAATCGGACAGCCATTAAATCACAATATCTGGCCGACTTCGTCGCTGAATTAAATTACAATGTACCCTAAATCCTGAATACACCGATAGCCCAGGGACGCCCATCATATGGAGCCTATATGTGGATGGCTCGTCAAACAAGGCTGGAAGTGGAACAGGCATCATATTAGAAAGTGATCAAGGAACTCGGATAGAGCTATCCTTGAAGTTCGAATTCCCTACCTCCAATAACCAAGCAGAATATGAAGCTATACTGGCTAGCTTGAAGCTGGCTAAAGAAGTTGGAGCAGAAAAGATAACAGTTTTCAGCGATTCACAAGTAATCACTTCATAAATCAATGGAAACTATCAAGCCAAAGACCTTAGAGGAGGGCCCTCCATCCCTTACACGACCTTTTGGAAGAGGTCGGATACCAACTAAGGAGTCCAAAACCCCGCGTGCCCAACGTGGCGAGGTTGCTGCTTCTAGAAAGCAGTTACTAGAGGGATAGGCTCCAACAAAAGATATAAGATAAGATAAGATGGAACTACCACCACCAAGGAAGTCATCAAACTCTACTATCAATACGCTGGCACACCTCAGGTATAACTCACGTTCTAATCTACTAAAAAATCTGCTTAAAGCCCTTGCTAATTTAGACATCGGAGTCTCTTGTAGGTACCACCCCCTACCTCCTCACGAGGAACTCGAATTAGCGGCACCTCGGCACCAAAGAGGTCGGACACCTCCACATTAAAGATTTGGACCTCACGTCCAGACATGACTCAACGTTTCAGGTAATTCTCAGAACAGGAAGGATCTCAAAATCTAGTTATTAAGCTGGATATGAACAAGGCATACGATAAAACCAGAGTAGAATTTTCTAGAAAATGTTGTAAAGGCTATTGAATTTTATGAGAGATGGGTGTGATTGATCATGACTTGTGTCAAGAGCACTAGCTATAGGTTTAAAATAAATGGAGAGTTGTCTAAAAAGATCAAGCCGCAACAAGGTCTAAGGCTAGGGTTGGCAATGGATAGATAGAGAAGGATTTGGACTCTATCCTAACCCTACCTGCGGGTTGAATACTTTCTTAAAACTCAACCTTGCCCTACTCGCAGGTTGAGAACCTCTCGACTCTAATCTTACCCGTACCTTAAAGTTCTCAACCCTATCCTACCCGTAAAAAATCAAATTTTTTTAAACAAATATAAAATTCAATTATTTCATATTTTATACATATAAATAAAATAGAAAACAAAAAACTTAAGTTTAAATTAAAATTAAAAATAATAAAATTTTAAAAAAATTCAACATAAAATTACAAATAGCATGATTTTCAAGTTCTTAATAAAATTAAAACAACACAAACAAATATAAATGTCTTGTCACTCTTCTTCTAGTTCAAAATTCTTGTAACATTACGCTTTAAATAACAAATATAGTAAATTAATAATTTGAATGATTAGTTTAGTGGTTTTTTGGGTTTGAGTAGTGCTAGGGAGCCAATAGCCTAAGCGTACAATGGGCTAAATCTTTGGTCTATGAATAAAATGAGCATCACCCATACTATCTAGAATAACCATCCGGATACCAGGGATAATAAACATCTCATGTCATAAAACCACTCACCCCAAAAACTTAAGTTAATTTTGGGGTTTACCAAAGATCGAACTCTTGACCTTTCAGATCTAGAGTTCTAATACCATGTCATGAAACCACTGATCCCAAAAGCATAACCTGATAGGATAATGTAACACTAATGGTCATATCTCTAATACTTCCTAAACTTCCATTGTGCACATTGTACGCTTAGGCCATTAACTCCCTGGACTTTTTCTTTGGATTTTTATAAGAAGGAAGTCGAAGATTCAATACTCATTTCCTTCACTACACATATAATTTTTAAATATATAATATATAATAAGCTCTAGTGTAAAGATACAATTTTATAAAGATATATAGATGTACCTTCTTCTTATATATGATGCTGACACGTGTTGTTTTCAATTTACAGCATCAAGCATGTCTTCACAAGGTTACTGGCGCTCATGGGAGGCTGATTGAGCTGAGCTGGTGGCGTGAAATCCAATGGAGTTTGATTGTGCTGGGGACCCGTTGGTGAGAGCTTTTGAATTGGGCTTTGCTGAGCGGAAAAAAAAAATAATTGGAGGAAAGGCAATATCAACTTGGGTCTTCGTTCAACCCTTTACCTCCCTTCATCATATTGTATTAACCTTCAAGAGCATGTGTTTAAAAGTGCCACTCATGTGTATGTATTGATTGTGAAAGATCCATGCTCCAAATAATTTATCAATGTGAAAGATACAAGTATTTTCTTTCCACAAAATGCCAAAATTAGGTTAATTTAATAATTTAACTTAGAAAAAATTTATTTTCTTTTTTTAAAAGATGTTAAAATGATATTTTTTTTCTCTATTTATAAAATGTACATTTTTCTGAGAATTTTTTAAAAAATTTTTCTTTAATCCACTTTAAATTTTTTGTATTAACTAATGTTAACTTTATTCAATTTTTTTTAAAATTGTTTTCTACAAAAAACTCTTTAACAAAAATTTTATTTTTTTTGTCATTAAATTTTTCTTACCAAAATATTCTTTAATAAATTTTTTTATTGATTAAATGGTATTTTTATCAAAATATTTTTTAAAACATTAATAATTAAATTATTTTTTTCTAAAATATCCTTCAATAATTTTTTAATTATTAAATTGTGATTTTACCAAAATTTTCGTTATCAATTATTTTATATTTTACTATTAATTTTCTGATATCAATATATATTATTTTAACATTAAACAAAAAAAACTTGATAAGATTATTTTTCGATATCAATATATGTTAATTGTTATACATATTAATAATTAAAAAATTATTTGAATAAGTAACTGCCCCTAAAATCTCTCAACCTAATTCCAGGAGTCAAATCTCAACTTCCCTAAGATAAAGGGATGGTTATCCTCCTTAAAAGGTGGAACTACTCCAACGGTGATTATGGGTTCACCACTATAAATACACTGACATCCCTCAGGTATCTTTAAGTTCCCATACTCTCAAAACTTTCTTAGACCCTTGCTGACTTAAGCATTGGAATGTCTTTACAGGTACCACTCTCATTCACTCACGCGTGCACAAGTCAAACGGAGGCTCCTATACGCAAATCCGGTTAGAGGGCCCCTCCTTTGAGCGATTGGGCCAACCTAATAAGTTTAGTCCACTAATCTCCGGTTACCCATCGTAACAAGAATATTTTATAATATATTTAGATTATCTTCTATCTCATATGAATGGATATATATATATATATATATATATATATATATATATATATATATATATATATTATTTTAATTGGTTAAAATAAAGTATCATAAGTATATATTTTTTTCTTTAATTTTTTGTCCTATATCATATTTCCTAATTTTGTTGTATTATGTTATTGTTCATAGGCAATTGCTCTTCTGCAAACGACAGAATCACTAATCAAATAGTAGTTTAAAATTCACTGGTGACCAACCGTAAGTGCGAAATAAATTGATACTCAACGTTAATCACTATAGCATCAACAGTAACTTATGTCATCTTAAAAAAAAAAGTAACAAGCTTACGTTTGACAATTCATGCAATTTATTTCTACTAATTACGTCAATTTTTATTCTAATAAAAATAATATAATAATTATAAACTACATAGTCAGATACTAAAATCTAAAATACTTACTTCAATACAATAACAAATTTATTAAATATTATTATGAAAAAATACTATAAATTTATAAAGTTCTATAATAATAACTGAATTATAACTTGTTGAAAATAACTTAGTGAAAGTTGATTGAATTGGCACAAGTATTAGTGAACACATCTATTTTAAATTTTAGTTTCACACTTTTGATTATTTTATATTTTTTATTTATACAATACCGATTTTTATCGGTTTAACTAATAATTAATTGGTTAAACCAAATAAATAGTGAGCCAGTAATTTTATCAGTTCGATTCTTACAACTATGATTTAACATATTCTACTGATCGATTTATCGGATTATGGTTTACAGTTGACTGACTTCGAAATACAAATTTCAATTTATAGATTCGGATTCAACATTCACATATCATCCTCCATGGTTCAGGGTTCACAGTTCAGCGTATATTATTACGATGTCCTTTTACTAAAATAGATAAATACATCAACTACGATTTACGATTCCGAGTATAGTTTTTACAAAATTTGGTTCTCTAGCTCCCAGACCATGGTTCGCCGTTTTCACGATTGCGAGTTTCTGGGTTCGGCTTGCGGGGTTCATGTTCTAGAATTAATCTTGTTGTGTACTGTTTCAAAAAGGAATAACCAAATCAACTGACTTTTTACGGTTCAGGATTTGTCTTTTAGAAATTTGTCTATATCGTTTCGTCTCTCAAGGGTATACGAATTGTGTTTTGTGGATTAGGGTTACGATTTTCGTTCTTTGGGTCTTCCAAGTTTGGAGTTCAAGGCTCATGGTTCATGTTTCTTGGCTCAAGTTTAGGGTTCAGCTTTTACGCTTTCGTATTTACGGTTATAATGTTACGGATTAGTATGACGATTTAATTTCAACACAATGAATTAACAACTTGTTTGCATTATTCATGAATCTCATATTCATTTTGTCTTGTCCTTGCTTCTTCCACTATTTCATAACTTCCACTCAGAATATACTGAAGACCAACTGTTTTTTTATTTACATCCTACGCATCAACAATTCTATTTTCACATCAAAGGTGTACCCACATGTACTCTAACCAGAGTAACTTTTTCTTTTGCCTTCTTTTAATTAATAGTAAAACTTAAAAAGAAAAAATAAGATACCAGAATGCAACACATTAAACTAAGAATTTTACATTCAGTAATTATAGTGCCAACTAATGATGGATACCAAAAAATTTAGACTCTGAAACAAAAAATAGTATATAAAAATATTAAAATAATTTATATTTCTAAATCTTAAACCCCAAATTCTAACCTCTATTTTCTAAATTTTGAATCCCAAAATTTAAACCTTAAATCCTAAAATATATTACTTTCAAAAGAGTTTTTCCTTGTAATTTTTTGACAATATAAATTGGTCATACTTCTATTATTAATACAACAGTATCTAATCACATATTAAATATTGGTTAAATCATATTTATTATATTAAATTAATAATATTTTTTTGCCCCACATATATATATATATATATATATATATATATATGGTCATAAGCTCCTCAATTATATATTCTTCATAGAGCATATTTTTTCCTGCCCATAAAATCGAATACATCACCCAAGGCCTTCGGTTGATTACTTTTTTGTTCTCGAGCCCATTCATTACAAAGGCAAAAGCATGCAATGATCCAACTATCTATTTGGATATTGTCCAAAAAAAAATTAAAACCAAACAGAGTCATCCATCATTCCAGCGTAGGAAGCTCGGCTCTGTAGTGGGTTCTGCACAAATCTTAGCTTTCTCTGCACAATTCTACGCTGCTCCCACTATCATGGTTCATGGACACGTGTTGTTATTGTCTTCTTCTAATGGGAATATCTGAAAATCTTTATACACTTGCATCTGTACATTATAATTATCCATACCATAATATATTAATGAAAAAAATACAGAGGAATAACATCATTGCTGACCTGAAAATCACCGTAACAGCTCAAACGATCACACACCTACTTTTTACGTATGACTTCATCATTTTTGTGGAAGTTAGGGAGAAATTTACCAGATTATTACAATCACTTTACGAGTGGGTTGAACATGATTATTGCTGTTTTGGTTTTTGGCCAGTCTGTTGGTCCGATTCTAACAAAAAAAAAAAATTCAAAGCCATCTATCCTTCTCCACAAACACCCCTATCTATAGGATATGCTTCGCATGCACCTGAGACTTAATTTAAGTGGTAATTACGACGCCTCTTAATATGCTGTTGTGTTTGGAACTTAGCAAAATCAAGTAGGGAATGAAAATTTTTAAGTGTAACAACATTCACTCATAATAAATTTCATCACATAAAGTTATCTATAAATTATTTTTCTAAGTTATTTTTTTATGAATTAATTTTAAAATAGTTTTACATGTATATAATTAAATAATACCACCTCACAAAAAATAATTAATTTTTTATATTAATTATATGAATAATTATAAAAAAATATATAATTAAACGATTGTATAAAATGTTTTATATAATTCGTGCATCAAGTTAAATTATTATATTATTGATTATTTTTTTGAGATTTGATATGAATGATTATTGATACGAGGCTTCTTTCGTTCCTAAGAATGAAACAACGGTGTCACAATCAGCCCAACTTAAACATTCAAGAAAGTCGGCCTCGAAAATTATGAGTTTTTCATGATTGCACGTAAATTATATTATAATACCTAACAGAAATGAAAAATTATGCGCATGAATCATGATTGGCGATTGTCTAATATGAAAACAAAATTCTGTGTCTTCAACCTCAAAAACTATCTCATGAAAGACATGAAAGAATGCATCGTTCTCTTTGCCAAAAATTCAACGCTTAGAATATAAAATTCAAGGGATTAAGATTTAGTTTGGTAAACCGTTTAATTAAGTATTTTTTAAAAAAATAATTTAAACAATAAATATTTATATTAAAAATAATTTATAAATAAATTATTTTGTATTTAGTTTTTTAGTTCTAAAAATATTTATTTTAAAAAAAGAGTGATAAAAAAATTTTTATTATAAGAGAAATAGTTTTTTTTTAACTTCTTTATAAGTACTAAAATAACTTTTTAAAAGGTTATAATTTTGTTTTGAAAATTGTACCAGACATTAATACTATATCTTTTCATAAATTAAAAAAAAAAGTAACTTATTAGACCATCTCCAGTAGGGAACTCATCCCAGTTCCTGTTTATGGCCCACTTGTCATAAAAAGTAACTCCACATCAGCTTTTGCGTCATAAACAATAAATAGGAACTCAAAGCATCTCTCTCTTCTCCATTAGGAGGAACTAACTTTAGTCCCTATTATGGTCCCACTTAATTAATTAATTAAAATACTTAAAATTAATATAATTAATTTTTTTCAATAATATTATTTAAATTTATAAATTTAAAAATAATTCATTATTAAAAGATATTAATATTAAATAAATTCATATATAATAATAATACACAATATATAATTCGAGATTATACTAATTTATAGTTTTGTGTTTACAACTGCTAATTTTAATAATATCATTAGCATTTTAAATTTTAAAAATAAAAATAACCAACTCAACTAAAAATTATTTTATAAGGTATAAAAATTAAATTTATTTTTTAATGTAAGTAAATTTAATTAATTATAATTTAATATAATAATATAAATAATATTCAATATTAATTATAATATAAATAATTAATATAAATTATTAATTAAATAAAAACTTAATTATTTAATCTAATTAATTATTTAATTAATTATTATTTAAATAATTAATATAAATTATTAATTAAATAAAAATATAATTATTTAATATAATTTTTATTATAATTATTATTAATTTAATTATTATTTAATTATTTAATTATTTCAGATTTTATATTATTATTATTTTATAATAACTTGCCAAATGGCAAGTTATTATTGGTTAATTTGAGTCCCTGCTTAGAGGGACTCCCTTACCTTGATCCTTGTGCGGGAACTCACTCCTCCTCTCCTCCAATGGTTAGAGTTTCTATATGTCAAAAAAAAGTTAAAGAGGAACTCACCATTGAAGGTGCTCTAAATAATCTGTAGCCAATAATATATGCAATCAGGGACGGACATAAGGGGGCGAGTGTTGGCTCCCAATTTTTTTAAAAAAATTAATAGTAATAACTAATAAGTTATTATGTATAATTTAATTTAAAAAAATATATTTAGTATTTAGTTTAGTATAAATAAAAGTTCAGTCCAATTTAAATATTAATGATTTTTAATATCTAAAAAGTAAGTAATAATATTAAAAAAATTTAAAAAATATTATTACTAATATTTTTTAATTAAATAAAAATTTTCAAATCTTATAAAGTAAATTCTTTTTCTTCTTGTGACCGTCTTTTTTTGATTCATTTGGTATTAATTTTTTCTATTTCAACGGATACAACTAAGAGATCTTTTTCAATTATGAATATTAAGAAAAATAACTTAAAAATAAAATAAAAGATGAATTTTTTACTAATTGTCTTTTAATTATATT
Organism: Arachis hypogaea; assembly: GCF_003086295.3. Classification (NCBI taxonomy): domain Eukaryota; kingdom Viridiplantae; phylum Streptophyta; class Magnoliopsida; order Fabales; family Fabaceae; genus Arachis; species Arachis hypogaea. The sequence goes on from NC_092050.1 coordinate 134,186,164, forward strand.
GAAAAGAAAATTGTTGAAAAATTTTACACAAATTCTATTATCGATGAATTTTATAACACGAAAAATCAACCACTTCGTTAGTAAAAAGTACCCACACATATTTTTTGTACTTTAAAATATATTTTTTAATGGTATATTTTTATAATACATCTTATATTATATAATTTTTTTACATAATTTTTAATATTATATGTATTATATATTGACTCCATAATAATATTTCTGGATCTGTCCTTACATACAATGTTTTACCATTTTGCCCCTCAAACTCTTCCAAAATACGAACAATTTGTTTGACTTCTCAATAAGAGAAATTTAAAACTGTAGTTATGAAAATTATATTATAATAAAGGGTGTGGACTTTTCCTACGAGGACCATGGCATTCAATAAAATCCTACTTCCTTGCTATTTAAAGGAGTCTGACTTTCATGGACACTTGAGACATGTATCAATTTTGTGTATTAGTACAAACTAATATAGAAAATAACTTTTAAACAAGAGTAATACTCTTTAACGATAAAAGTGGAGAATAATTTTATCCAAAAAAATGACATTTAGGTATTTAAAAACCTTTTATATATATATATATATATATATATATATATATAGAAAACTTCAAAAACTTTCCACCTCTGTAGTTTATATGAGTAATAAAATGCATGCCACGGCCCAAAATAGATAAGTGAAGTTGAACAAGTCAACAAATAAAGAAATAAATATCAAAACTGGACTACTAGGACGATGAACATGTCTTTATGCATTGATATTTGTTTTCCACAAAGGCAGCTATGCCGTACAATTACCCACAGACTTTTAAGTTTATTTATTTATTATTTATTTTTTGACTTGCAATTCTTTTCTTTATTTTTTTTAAAGGGCAGTGAATGTTATGGTGCTGAAATTAATATTTTTCGACAGGTGTTGAAATGAGTTGGTCACGCTATATGATAAACGCGTGTCGGTGTTAGTGTGACAGGAGAAACCAGGAAATAAGTGGAAGCAGCACAGTGCAGTAATTGATCAGGGCGGTATCGAGTAATTAAGCCAGAAAAATTTGTGTAAATTGAAGGAGAGTGGGAAAAAAACTGGATAGTATTCAGTGTTTGATCTCATTATTTATTGTTCTTTTTTTTATTAATTTTTGGTCTCACTTATAAAATTAAAGATGAGAAATCACACTTTATTCTCTTCAGTAAAAAAAATGGAGAAGATCCATTTTCAAATTGAAGTGGTTATAACCTGTAAATTTTTATTATAATTGGGTTGCTTTTTTTTTTTTTTTTTTTGTCACAATTGAACTCTTTTGTTAGATATCGAGTTTAGGCTGATTGGGATGATTCAGCTGACATTGAGTGGGAATGATCTAATATTTTAAATATAAAAATTTCAATACTAATACATTAACTAATACTCCTACATAAATTAACTAAGTTCATAAATTTAAGAGAAAAAAAAACTTACTTCATAAATTCTTATTCAATAATAAATAGTTGAATTGTTATCAAATAAATTAAATATTTTATTCTTAAAAATATCAACTAAAATAATATATTTACATATCGAATTCTTAATTTTTTTTAACAATATAAAATATTTTTCCATTATTTTAAATTGGTTATCCTCCAACACACCTTGGATCAATCGGTTAACAATAATTTAATACAGTTAATTAAATAGTAAAATTCTCACTTATTTAATGAAACACAATCTAATTTATTTTATTTTTAAATTATAAAATTAATTTTTTTTACAGTATTAATTTTTAAATCATTTAATTAATACTCAATTTTTTCCAATCTTAAATTAATATTCATTATATTAATTTTAAAAATTATAAGACAATTTTTTTTTTTTTTGCAAAACTAAATTTATATCACTAACAATATAAGCACATTGTATGCTACATTTATTTTCATATTGCGTACTTACTGCATATTACTAGTTTTAATCAAATAAAAAATAAAACATAACAAATATTTGAAGGATTACAAGGATTTATTATAACTATATTAGAAAATGAGTGATATAATAACTATGTTGTCTAGTCCAATTTATAATTTTCATCAAATTTCTAAATTTTGTTCATATAATTAATACTACAACTATATAAATATCAAGGTGTTAAAAAGAGGAGCATATCTCATATATACTTGCAAGCCATTCACGGTGTCCTTGTAATCCTTCAAACATTTTTAGTGTGTATAGTGTAAATATGTAATGGAAGTGCAATATGAAAATAAACGTAGCCATACAATGTGATTATATTGTTAGTGATGTATATTTGTTATGTTTTATTTTTTATTTTGTTAAAACTTTTTATTAAAGAAAAAGTAAATATTTAAAACTAGTAATATGCAGTAAGTACGCAATATGAAAATAAACAGTCATACAATGTGTTTATATTATTAGTGATGTATATTTGGTTTTGGAAAAAAATTACTTTATAATTTTTAAAATTATTGAATATTAATTTAAAATTGGAAAAAATTGAATATAAATTAAATGATTTAAAAATAAATACTGTAAAAAATTTAATTTTGTATTTTAAAAATAAAATAAATTAGATTGTATTTCGTCAAATGAATGAGAATGTTACTATTTAGTTAACTGTATTGAATCATTGTTAACAGGTTAATTCAATGTATGTTAGAGGGTAGCCTATTTAAAATAGTGGAAAAAATAATTTATACTGTTAAAAAAATTAAGAATTATATGTAAATATATTATTTTAGTTGATATTTCGAAAAATAAAATATCTATTTAATTGATAACAATAATTCAACCATTTATTATTAAATAAGAATTTATTATGAAGTAAGTTTTTTTTTTTTCTTGAATTTATGAATTAAGTTAGTTAATTTATGTAGGAGTATTAGTTAATGTATTAGTATTAAAATTTTTATTTTTAAAATATTAGATCATAAGTCCAATCATCTCAATCAATCTAATCTACCTACCTACCAAAAATAATTCAACTGTAAAAAAAAAACTCAATTGTAATAAAAATTAACAGGCTATAATAACCACTTCAATTTATACAAACTTTTTGGTTTAATTATCCAACACTATTCAGATCAATTACTGTACTCTTCTGCTTTCACTTACTTTCTAATTTTTCCTGTTACATTAACAGCAACACGTGTCGGTCATTCAACCGGTCAAATGACTAATTTAATAGATTAATTGAACTGTGATCGAATTGGTTTAATTAAATATACAGTAAAATTATAACAAAATTTAATATATAATCAAAAATTAAATATAACATTCAAAAATTACACAAGTTTTCAACTAAATAAAGACACTACTCATTAGTAATCATAATAATCATTAAGTATTCTATTGTTCCTTCATAAAGATAATCCATATTACAAAATTGAATATAAACATTCAAAAATCCAAAATCCAAAATATTCTATATAGCATTCAAAATAAAAAATAAAAACTGAAAAATAGATTTTGAGTGGACATCAAATTGTAAAAAAGCCTTTTGTACTTTCTGTAACAAACAAACCACACAAGCAACTAGCATCCATTGAAAATAAGATTATTTGTTCATAACAAAGTTTTGTTATAGGGTTTGGACCAACGATGTGCTTGAACAATTGAATACACACTTATCTTCAATTGAAAACAAGATCATTCATTCATAACAACTCAGAATTAGAAGAATTAGAAAAAATCAGGAACTAAAAACTCAAAAATCAGAATCAGTATAACAAAACAAAGCTCAAAAATCAGAATTAATATAACAAGCCAAGTTTTTTTAAATTTAACAAGCCAAGTTTTTGAAGGTGGCTGCAGCTCTGATAGGATTTCTAGAATCCAGACCAATATATCAATTCATAGTTCATACAATTCATATGGCATTCAACATAATTAAATTCAGCAATTCATCTAGTTAATTCAACAGAGCAGAATTGAAAAAATTGAACTTACATCAACAGAGCAAAATTCTAAAATTGAACATACATCAAATTTATTCAACATTTCAGAATGATTAATCATATAATAAACAAAATAAAAAAAATTAAAAAACAGAACAAGAGAGCAGAAGAACTCTGCATCTGAAGAACATGAACCTACTTTAAATCTGACCTAAATTCTTCACTAAATAAAAATTTAATTGAAAAAAAAAAGTCAAAAACCACAGTACTCAAAACAAAAACTCAACAAGACTGAAAAAATGAAAAACTGAAGAACAGAAGAAGAGCCAGAAGCCCAGAACTAACCACAAGAGAAGTAGAGAACAGAAGGCCAGAGCCAGACGACCTCTCTTCGGTGATGGTGATGACAACAAGCCGACGACCCGCGACGGTGAGGCGACAACTCGCGACAGTGGCGCTTGCTCCGGCGTCTGTTTCGATTGACGGCGGCGGTTGTCTTCCGTCGGCAGAAGCTCGAGCCTTGAAGAGCTTAGGGTTGGGAATGGCAGTGTTCTTCGAAGAGATTTCAGATTAGGGATTTAGGGTAAAGTGGCTCAGTGGCTGCAACAATACGCGTTCTTCAGCCTTCTCTTTTTTTTTTCTTTTTTTTTTTTAAGCCAAACGACATCGTTTCATTAGCTGGGGGGAGAATCGGTGTCTGTTAAAACCCGGCCGGTTTACCCAGTTTACCGGTTAACTACCAATTCGATCCATTTTTTTTGCCAATTTTTTACAGAAAGGTTTTGTAGGTGGACCGGACCGGCTAAGTAACCAATTTTCGGTTAACCCAGATGCACCGACCGATTCGGTCCGGTTTTCAGAACATTATCATATAGTGTGGCAGGTTCATTTCAATATCTACTACCTGAAAAATATTAATTTCAGCATTGTAGCACTGCCTTTTTTTAAAAAGATCTTTCTACCAGTAGAATTCTTTAATTTATCAATTATCTATTAGCTTCAAAAAATAAACTACTATTTTTACGAATGAATATTCTAAATACCGATAAATCTTACAAAAAAAGATATAATTAATGTTATACTTTTAGTTTATCAAACTACACATATATTAAAATTTCATTAATTCTATTAAAATATTATCCAAAACTTTTAAATTACTTTTTTTTCTTGGTATAACCTAAATTATCTTGTTAAAATTGGATAAAAGTCAAGGATTTTGTCAATAATACAACATAATTTTACATGTAGTTGAGTTCTTTTGTAGATTCTTCTTCTAGTTGAATTAACTTAGCTTGCATTGTGAATTATGTTTTTTAGTTTAATTTTTTTCAAGTACGAGACTACTTTTATTCCACGTGATGCCTTGAAAAGTTTTTCTTAGTATTTCAGGAACTTATAAGTATAAAGTCATGAGTAAACTAAAGAATGAAAAAAATATGTTGCAAGGAAAAAAGATTCAAGGCAGAAAACAAGTTTGACAGTTCAAAGTTTAGCCGCGTATGCAGATACGCAACATAGAATTCACATGTCATATTAATGAGGCACATGAGTTTGCATTCTGGGTTCCTTTTGATTATTCAGAATTATTTATGTTTATTTGAGTAGCTTTTACTCTTGCTATTTTGATAAATTTAGGATTTGATTTTAATCATCGCAATGTAATTTTTAATTCTGGACATAAAATATTTGATGAAATGCTTTTAGTTAGTTTGAAGTAGATTTTTTGCTTACCTTAGGAGTAAGACTTAGGATAATCTTAAGTTATATAATTACTATTATATTAATTAATAATAATTAACGTGGTTGAATTAAATTAATTAACATGACTCTAACTAATTTTTTATGTTATTGATGGTCGACTGGTTATGACTTTGTTAATTAGATTAAGAAACTCTAATAGACTTTTCATATTATTGTTGGTTAACTTATTACAATAACTTCACTCTAATTATTGCATTTATATCCTTTCATTGTTTATGATTGATATGATTGAGTTTGAATTGAATTAACTAGGCTAGCATTACTCCAATCGATTTTACACATTATTGATGGTTAACTGGTTGGGACATTATTAACTTATCATGCCATTTATGGTTGACTTATCAGAATTCTTCACTCTTTCTTATCAATAATATAAGTAACAAGGATAAATAACCTTAGAAAATAGTAAAATACCCTTAAGAATATTAAAGGTTCTTTTTTAATTCTTATTTAATTATATTTACTTTTAATAGCTTTAAATTACTCTATAATTTCATTGTTATTTTCTAATTTACAAGTTCACACTCAATTTCCCTAAATTCATGATCAATTACAATGCTATTACTCGAAATACAATCCAAACCTAAACTCTCAATTTATATTTTGAAAGTTTAGAAAAATTTCTTCATCTAAATTTGAAGTGGATTCAAAGTAAAGTCATGGCGACATAATTATTTCACTCTGTTACGGATTCGACCCACGGATCCTACACTCGGAACGGTCCCCGAACCCGGTCCGACCCGCTTCACCCTTCCAGAAAGCCCAGAATCGGCCCACTAGAGCTCCTAACCAATTTTTGAATTCAAATGTCTCCCTTATCTTAGCCAAGTAAGATAAGATAAGATAATTCAAACGTCTCCCTTATCTTAGCCAAATAAGATAAGATAAGATATTCATCATCACCTATAAATAGAGGACCCAGGTCCTTCCAGGTATTCATTCATTCCTCACACTTTATACCTCTCAGATCCATTTTGACTTGAGCGTCGGAGTGTCTTTGCAGGTACCTCCACCCCCCCCCCCATTGCTCCAATCAAGTGATCCGGCATCTGCCTCAACCCGCAAGTTCTCGATCCATCTCTCAACCCGTACCAGAGACATCTTGTACATTGGTGCCGTCTGTAGGGAACTTTGCAACGTTGTGGAGGCATGGCGGATAACCCAAAAGAACAATCATCAAACTCAGATTTCTTGCGTGTAACTGAGAGCAAAAAGGAATAATGTTTCCTTAACTTGCATCACCTTTGCAGTGCCTTCGCCCTACTCCAACGGCGAAATCCCAAAGGAATAATGTTTCCTTAACTTGCATCACCTTTGCGGGGATAACACACCTTCGCCCTACTCCAATAGCGAAATCCCAAAGAAATAATGTTTCCTTAACTTGCATCACCTTTGCAGTGCCTTCGCCCTACTCCAACGGCGAAATTTCAAAGGAATAATGTTTCCTCAACTTGCATTACCTTTGCAGGGATAACACACCTTGCCCTACTCCAACGGTGAAATTCCAAAGGAATAATGTTTCCTTAACTTACATCACCTTTGCAGCGATAACACACATTCGCCCTACTCCAACGGCGAAATCCCAAAGGAACAATGTTTCTTCGACTTGCAATCACCTTCTTAGTGATAACACTCTTTATGCACCCTCGCCCCACTCCAACGGTGAAATTCTGAATCCTCCAAGCCCAAAGTCTCGCCTCCATTTAGTGGGACACCTCCACCTCTTGGACCCTCTCATTCACCACTCCCTTATCCGTCTCTCCAAGCGCCATGGCCCCATCTTCTCCCTCTATTTTGGCTCCATGCCCACCGTGGTTGCTTCTTCTTTTGAACTCTTCAAGCTATTCCTCCAAACCAACGAGGTCACCTCCTTCAATACCAGATTCCAAACCTCTACCATCCGCCGCCTCACCTATGACAACTCTGTCGCCATGATCCCCCTTCGGACCTTACTAAAAATTCATAAGGAAGCTCATCATGAACGACCTCCTTAAACGCTACCACCGTGGCCAAGCTCAGACCTCTCAGGAGCCAAGAGATCAAGAAAGTTCTCAAGGTTCTTGCACAGATGCGGGCGACAGCCAAATCGTGGTGGCATGACGGAGAACCTCGAGGAGCAATCCTCCACCCAACACCCCAACTCCCAAACTCCAAGATAACACTCCTCCCACCCACGGAAGGATAATAAGCACGGCACATCGCCAACCAACCCCAACAACAACCAAGAGAGGACAACCATCCTCCCACTGAAGCCCGGCCACCCAACGGCCTAGGAGAGAAGGCGGTCCAGATAATCCAAGAGCTGTGCCTCAGGGTGCAAGACCTCAAAGGCCGAGTTACACCCAAAGAAAAGCACAACGCCAAAAACGGAAGTCACGCAACCTCCAGATCAAGATCTCGCCATGAAACTAGGTACGGCGGATCGCCAGAACGGCGACATGCCAAGAGATACAATCGTAGCATCTCCCGTGACCACGGACACGACAGGATGCCTGAACGACGACATGGCAAAAGGTATAATTGTAGCGTCTCACGCAACCCGGCTCATCAACATGACACGGACGACGACTGACGACATCGAGAGGCCAAACGCACAAGAAGTGACCACGTGATAATGGGAGCCACTCCCTTTACTGAAAGAATCCTGAAAGAAAAACTCCCTAAAGGCTTCGACAAACCTACGGATATGAAGTACGACGGAACCAAGGACCCCCTGGAGCACCTAACGGCCTTCAAGGCCAGGATGAACCTGGAAGGGGCCGCTGACGCGGTCCGAGGTAGGTCTTCCCGGTAACCCTAGCTGGGTCAGCGATTAAACGGTTCAACGCCCTCCCCAACGGATCCATAACTGGCTTCCACGATATCTCACGGAAGTTCATGGCCCAATTCACCACCAGAATCACCAAAGCTAAACACACCATCAGCTTATTGGGAGTCACCCAGAGACAAGACGAGTCCATGAGAAAATACCTCGATCGCTTCATGAATGTTTAATGGTCGACGGACTCACAGACTTAGTCGCAAGCCTTTGCCTAACTAACGGGCTCATGAATGAAGACTTCCGAAAACACCTCACTACCAGACCGGTGTGGACCATGCACGAGATTCAGAGCGTCGTAAAGGAGTACATAAACGACGAAGAAGTAAGCCAAGTCGTAGCCGCCAATAAACGGCAGCACGGCAACACACGACACGGTAGCACGGCACCTCGACATAACCCCCCCACTAAGAGAAAACCATAAAGAACATCCCAAACCAGCAAACGTAAACCAACCCCCCAAAATCGGAAAATTCTCTAACTACACACCTCTGACAGCCCCGATCACCGAGATATACCACCAAATAGCCGATCGAGGTATTCTCCCGAGGGCCCGACAACTCAAAGAAAGAACGGGCGGCAACAAGACCCTGTACTGCGCCTACCACCGAGGATGCGGACATAGGACACAAGATTGTTTTGACATAAAAGACACCCTCGAGCAAGCCATACGAGACGGTAAACTCCCCGAGTTTACCAAAATCATCAGGGAACCAAGACTCACGGAAAAAGACAGATCACTAGAAAAAGAAGGATGTAACCCGAGGACACAGAGACAAGCCTCTAGGGAGCCCTGAAACAGATCCGACCATTATCGTGAACGTCATCACAGGGAAAGACACCCCAGGGAAATCAAAATCAACACTGAAGAAGGATCTCAAGATTCTGGCAGTTAGAGACCAAACCCCAAACCGCCACCACCAATAGAGCGATAACATTCTCCCCCGAGGATTGCCAGCACGGTGCCTCGGCAGAAGACGCCCCCTTCGTCATCTCGGCAAAGATTGGAACCGGGCTAGTAAGAAGAATACTGGTGGACACGGGAGCAGATTCCAACATCCTCTTCAGAGGAGCTCTCGACAAGCTCAGACTCCGCAATGATAACCTCCAGACACACCACAACGGAGTAACCGGACTCGGAGACAACTTTCTCAAGCCAGATGGTTCCATCATTCTTCCCCTTACCATAGGGACGGGAAGCCAGAGGAAGACAATCCTGTCCGAGTTCGTAGTTCTCAAGAACTCCACCGCTTATAATGTCATCCTCGGAAGAAAAACAATCAATGACCTCTCCGCCGTCATCTTTACCAAATACCTTCTAATGAAGTTCACGGTAGAAGATGGCTCCGTCGGAACCATCCACGGAGACCAGAAAACCGCGGTAGAATACGACAACACCAGTCTAGCCCCACGCAAGAGATCCTGAGATGCGGCAGGCATCTTCCTTTCTGACCTCGATGCACACCAAAGTCCACGTAGAACCATGGGAGGAAACGACAAAAAAGCAAAGTAGGGCCTTGCAGACAAGGTCAGGAGTATAGCACACCTACGGGAGCTAGCCCTAAAATAGAGAATAAGCCTAAGGTACAATGGCAGCACGGTACGATGAGACTTCAGACCAGGAGACCTCGTCTTATGACAAAATAACATTGGTTTACCCACTCCCGGAAAAGGGAAGCTCACGCCCAATTACGAGGCCAACAAAACGGATATCCAAATAATAAAACGGATATCCAAATAAGTAAACGGCTACCTGGGAATCGATCACCCCTAGGCCAACAAAACGGATATCCAAATAACAAACGGGTATCCAAATAACAAAAATGGCGGCCCGGGGATCGATCATCCCAAGGCCAACAGAACGAATATCCAAATAACAAAACGGATATCCAAATAATAAAACGGATATCCAAATAAGTAAACGGCTACCTGGGAATCGATCACCCCTAGGCCAACAAAACGGATATCCAAATAACAAACGGGTATCCAAATAACAAAAAATGGCAGCCCGGGGATCAATCATCCCGAGGCCAACAGAACGGATATCCAAATAACAAAACAGATATCCAAATAACAAAACGGGTATCCAAATAACAAAAAATGGCAGTTCGGGGATCGATCATCCCGAGGCCAACAGAACGGATATCCAAATAAAAAAAATAGTGACTCCTGAATCGATTACCCGCAAAGCCAAACGAAAATCCAAATAAGCTAAATAAACAAGGTCTTAAAATCAGCCCACCAAGAGGTCTAAAATAAGTTCACAATAACGGCCCAAAAAAAAGGCCACACAAAACAAGCATGAGGACGGTCTTCCAACTCGCAGAAAGCCAGACTGACCAACATCCTACCAATTGGTGCAGGATGACGTCACGCCTTTTTCAGGCCCTTCACAGTCTCCCAAACTACAGAGGATCGGACTCTCCAACGACCTAGCATTGAGACTAAGAAAGCATACTCTCATGCTCCGGGGGTAACTGTTACGGTCATCAAATCCGGCATGTGATAAGACACCCAAACAATGTGCTCCTCGCCTGACCATGAAACGGCCAGGAACTTCCCAAATCGTCGACCTCGACCGGAAAAACCAAACAATGATCTCCTTGCCAAACCACAACGTCAAGGAAAAGGTTCCTCCAGCGATGAGACCGAGTACCCTCACTCTCTCGCTCCGGGGGCAACTGTTACGGATTCGGCCTACGGATCCTACACCCGGAACGGTACCCGAACCCTGTTACTCGGTCCGACCCGCTTCACCCTTCCAGAAGGTCCGGAATCGGCCCACTAGAGCTCCTAACCAACTTTTGAATTCAAACGTCTCCCTTATCTTAGCCAAGTAAGATAAGATAAGATAATTCAAACGTCTCCCTTATCTTAGCCAAATAAGATAAGATAAGATAAGATATTCACTATCACTTATAAATAGAGGACCCAGGTCCCTCCAGGTATTCATTCATTCCTCACACCTTATACCTCTCAGATTCATTCTGACTTGAGCGTCAGAGTGTCTTTGCAGGTACCTCCCCCCCCATTGCTCCAATCAAGTGATCCGACATCTGCCTCAACCCGCAAGTTCTCGATTCATCTCTCAACCCGTACCAGAGACATCTTGTACACACTCCAATCTTATCTTTACATATTCCTATCCCTAATTTCATGTATGCAGCCATTGGGAATGAATATGTTCCTGTTCCTTTTACCTTCTTCTTTTGCTTTGCACTTCCTTCTCTGTTGCTAAACCTCTCCCACTAACTACTGTGCTTTCTAATGCCCTTCTTGTGAAGATAGCCAGGTTTGTACTTTTGGGATTGGACAAGTTCTATGTATGCCACTATATTTTGTGGCAAGAGATTCGATAGTCCCAAAACGTTTGGATCATTAAATGGTCTTATAACAAAACATATTTTTTAATTTTTTAATAATTACTAAATAGTTCTTATTTAATTTTAATTATAAATTAGTCATTTATATATTATTTAATTATAAAATTTATTTGTTATTTTATAAATTATTTTTTTATCATTCATCTATCATATTTATTGAGAATCAAAAATTAAAATAATAACAAATTAGATATTTCATTAATTGTAATAAATATTTTGCAATTTTAATCGATCATAATTTTATCATTAACCTAGTTACATATGTATTGGGTTGGAAAAATCGTGTTTGTTAGAAATTCAATCGATTGAAATTCAGGCTTCTCAAACTTCAATCTATTGGAATTGATCCACAATCGATTGAATTTTGCAAGGCATGTGGAGTTTTTCTTATTCAATCGATTGGTCATATTACCCAATCGATTGAAATCATCAAAGCAATTTGGATGTAGTTAATTCAATTGATTGGTTCTGTTATTCCCTCAGTGAATTCATCTCCAAAATCTTGTTCGGATTCATATTAGTCATCCATCATATCTTGGTCATATACTAGCTCTTCTTGTTGGTTAATGTCATCGTCCTCATGGTATTGCTCATCCATCTCAGTGTCCGTATATATACCTGACATCTTAAAAATTTACCAATGAAAAAATTTGTAGTACACTACGTCCTATAACACTAAAATCATTTTTAGTTTTATAAAAGATCTATTAAAAAATATCATTTAAAAAAATATTATTTTCTAAAACTCCATCTTTTAACTTTAATTTTCCTTTTTTTTTTAATTTAGGGCGAGTTAGTCACACTCTATATTTTTTTTATAGAGTTCGTCTGACCCTCGAACTCTATAATTTTTATAGAGTTCGCCTAACCCGGGGAACTTCACTCGAATTTTTTTCAATACCAACGAAACTTAAATTTTTAAACCATTATCATCATCTACAAGAGTACATAGGAGCACACAAAAATATACAAATAATAAGCATGGCTTTTTCAACATTAATGGCAATTATTATTATCGTCTCCAGAAATACACAGATACACGAGAATAAGCCATATTTAATAAGAATTTTTTCTCATTATAAATTAAAAAAAAAACTATTATTTTTTCAATATTCTTGTGTACTCCTATGTACTCTGGAGACGATGATAATAGTTGCCGTTGTCTATTGTGAAGTTTAAGAATTTGAGGTAGCCATTTTTTTAGAATTTGAAGTGAAGTTGGTAGGGGGTTAGGCAAACTCTATAAAAATTATAGTGCGGCGAACTTGCTTTGCATAAAAAAACTCGTATTTGGGGAATTAATGTTGAAAAATGGGGTTATCGAAAATAATAATTTAGAGAAGGGTAACAGAACCAATCGATTGAATTAACTAAACAAAGATTGCTTTGATGATTTCAATCGATTGAATATGACGAATCGATTAAATAAGAAAAACCCCACATGCCTTGCAAAATTCAATCGATTGTGCATCAATTCCAATCGATTGAAGTTTGGAAAGCCTGAATTTCAATCGATTGGTTTGTGCATCCAATCGATTGAATTTCTAACAAACACACGATTTTTCCAACCCAATACGTATGTAATTGGATCAATGATAAAATTATGATCGATTCCGATTGCAAAATATTTATTATGAATAATGGAAGATCTAATTTATTATTGTTTTAATTTTTTATTCTCAATAAATTAAACATGATAGATGAATGATAAAAGAATAATTTATAAAATAAAAAATAAATTTTATAATTAACTAATATATAAAAGACTAATTTATAATTAAAATTAAATAAGGACTATTTAATATTTATTAAAAAATTTAAAAAACATGTTTTGTTATAGAATTATTTAATGATCCAAACATTCTAGAACCATCGAATCCTTTGTCATATTTTGTTTTGCAATTGTTATAACCTTCGTCCTAATGGTGAAACTTGAAGGAAACTTTCGAGGAGCAAAAATTTTAACTTAAAAATTATATAATAGTATTTATATTAAACAAATTTATAAATATATGAATATTTTTAAATTTGTTACTAATATGATAATAAATAAATAATTATACTGATAAAAATTATAACATACTTAATTTTTCAAAAATGAGATAATTGTTTAGAATTTCATTTGAAACACTAAAATTTTAAAAACTGTAACTTACAAATTTTTTATCAATTTACACAAATACAATAACAATAATGTTTGTTGAATATTCTAGTTTTGTACACAAAAAATTAAACTAAAAACCATTAAAATATAGGATATGACTAAATTAAATAAATAAATATGCCTAATTTTTCTTCTAAGTTTGCAGTGATTCTTAATTTTTTTTTCTCAGAGATTTTCAATTGCTTTCTATATGATGTTTTCTAATTGGTTTTGTTTAGGTTGTGTGAGCATTAATTATTACAATGATACCGTGTGTTAATTATTACAACAATATTGGACTTTATTGTGTTTAAAGTATAAAATTTGAGCTAATTGTGAGATAGAGTTATTAGTTTAGGTGAGGGAGAAAAGCTTTATAGTTCTGTTTATTTATCTTTATTGTTTTGTTTAAGGCTAAGTGTTTCAAGCCTCAATTTTTATCAAAAAACCAAAAAAAAAAATTGAGTGGTGAAAGTGAAAAAATTTTCTAGAATAAAATAAAAAAAAATTATTTCCCAAAAAATGTTTTTATCTTTATTTACGAAAATTCATTTTTTTAGAAATTGGACCAAGTTCATTCAATGCATCAACAAACTTATTCCAATTCCTAATATAAATTTATTTACTTTTTTTAATACTTCTCATCACTATTCTTGCTATAATGTCTAGAATATTATTATCAATTCATTATGATGGTAAAATTGTGTTTGTTTAGCTCTACGCAACTGATTTTTATATACTTGCCAAATAAAGTAAGAGAAGTGATGATGTTAAAAAATTTTATAGTACACACAATTGGTCAACAACATACGAAGAGAGTGAGAAAAATTTATTACAGATATCCAATGGAGGTGGACGGCACTTTAATTTATAAAAGGTATTTTATTTTTTTGTCGTTTTTTTAATATTATTTTTTTTAGGTAAACATCACTTCTAATAATTTTTCATTTGACCAAGGTATCAAATACGTGATCACAAAGACATATGACTAATCAAGGGTTGGCACAATTATTTTCCAAACTCTATCTGTTGAATTTATTTGTGTTTCTGGTTGATATGTGTGCAGGGACTTCTTCGAAAGTGGGTGATGAAAATCCATCATTTGTGACAGTCAGAACAAACATTAAAAGGTTGACGGTTGATTTGAACATGCCACCCAAGGGGAGTCAAATCCTAAGGATTATAATGATGGTGTGTTAAAAGCGGATTATGAAAGCCGTGATGATTCTGCAGTCAGAAATCCAATAATGGATCATTATCAAGCTCACCCTATGTATGATGATGAAGATGTAGATGCTGAACTGGTGGACATACTTGAGGAGGAAGATGAAGAGCTAAACAACTTCACGTGTCACAGGTTGTATTAACACAACCTACTATTTCCAAACCGTATGATCATCCTACTTACTATTTCACATTGAACCTTAATGCAATGAATGTAGATTGGTCTTTTGATCAGGGAGGGCCCGTGGATGATCCAACGCATGAGTTTGAGATTGCACAGCAGTTTGGAAACAAAGAAAAAGTCGTGATAATAGTAAAGATGTATAGCATCAAGAGGACTGTGGAGTATAAGATATTAGAGACTAACCAGTTGAAGTATGTTGTACAATGCGTGTACTCAATTTAGGTCGGAATGTCAATGGAACATATTTAACTTTCCTGTTAACACTTATCACATACCTGATAATAGACAGTGGTAGAGCTTTTTAAGAAAAATTTTGAGGAGACAAAAAATTTAACATAAAAATTACATAAAAATATTTATATTAAAATAAAATTTATAAATATAATTATTCTTTAAATTTGATACTAATATGATAATACATAAATAATTTTACAAATAAAAATATAAAATAGTTTATAATGGTGCTCTTTGAGTTTTGAGTGACTTGAAATCTTTAATAATTGAATTAAAACTAAACTTTTCAGCAATTTATTTCTCAATGTAAATAATCAAACTATCCGTGAAAAAGTTGTCCTTCATTTTATTTCTTAATCTTTTTTTCGTTATTTTCATTGCTGAAAATGATCGCTCTTAGTAGCTGTAGAAACTAGAAGAGTTAATATCAAACGAATTAATCTATCAATCAAGAAATACACTTTTGATTTTTTTTTGTTTCTTCTAAACATCTACACAATTTATGAATAGTTGATAGATTCTTCATTTCTGATGTTGACAAGCATCAAGAATAAAATGTTAAAGCTGAAAAGGCAAATTAATCTTAGCAATCTTAGCAATGTCAAAACTTTTGTAAGCATCCTTAGGCATGAGAGTAGAGTTTAGACTTAGTAAATCCATTGCTTGATCATTGAATCTGCTATTTAACTCTTGTAATTTCGGAAGCATTTTGATCGGGTCCATCCTATATTTGCTGGTGAGCCCAGGAACGTTAGACTAGCTTTATGCTCTGACTGGTTTGCACCAAATTCTAATTTCGGTAATGCATACTCTTATTGGCCTGTAGTCATGATACCTTATAACCTGAGTCCCGAAATGTGCATGAAGGACTCATACATGTTCTTAACTTACATCATACCTGGTCCTAGTCATCCAAAGGCCAAAATAGTTGTCTTCTTGCAACCCTTAGTGGACGAGTTACAGGAGTTTTGGATCCATGGCATACAAATATATAAATTTTGATGAAGAAAAACTTTAAACTACAGATAGCGTTGATGTGGACCATTAACGACTTTTCTATATATGACATGTTTTTAGGTTGGTCCACCCAGGACAAAATGGCATGTCCCAATTGTTTGGAGGATACAAGGGCATTTTGGTTGATGAATGGCGATAAGAATTCGTAGTTTGATTTCCATCGAGGATTTCTCAACATGGATCATCCTTTTCGACACAACAAGGACTCGTTCAAAAAGAATAAAATTGAACAAGAAGAGGCACCTGTGAGGTTGGGTGATAGGCAAGTTTGGCAGAGTGTCAGAAGAATCCCACGGATCGTTGATAATGGGGTAGGTATAAGACCTCCGGAATATGGTTGGGAGCATAATTAGACTAAATAGAGTATATTTTGGGAGTTGCCTTATTGGAAAGACAACTTAGTTCGACATTGTCTTGATGTGATGCACATTAACAAAAACGTGTTTGGTAACATCATGCACATAGTAATAGACGATGAGTGAACAAAGGACAATGCTAAGACTAGGTTAGACTTGATGGACATTTGCAGGTGGCCTGATATGAACTTAAAGAGACTTGATAATGGGCATTGAGCTAAACCAAAGGCGGTGTTCGCTTTAACAAAGGAGCAGAAACAAAATGTTTGTAAGTAGATTAGAGGATTAAGGTTTTCTGATGATTATGCCTCTAATTTGGGCAGGTGTGCAAACGTATCACAAGGCAGGCTTGTTGGGTTAAAGAGTCATGATTGTTATATCTTCATGGAGTCCTTTCTTTTTGTCGCGTTCAGAGAACTTCCAACTAACATCTGGAAACCTCTCACAGAAATAACTGAATTCTTCAGGGAGTTATGTGCTATGAAACTTAGCATTAATAACCTCGTAGTCATGGACAAGAACATTTTCATCATACTTTGTAAGCTAGAGAGGATATTTCCTCCATCATTTTTTGACTTTATGGAACATTTAGCAGTCCACCTACCGTACAAAGTAATACTATGTGGGCTGATCCAATTTTGGTAGATATACCCATTTGTGAAGATGATTGGTTCATTCAAGCGCACCGTGAAAAACAAAGCTCGAATTGAGAGGGTAGCATCTCCGAAGCATTCCTAGCTAAGGAAACTTTTGCATTTTGCTCATTCTATTTTCAGTCTCATGTTGAGTCACGTAGAACAACGGTTATAAGGAACGATGAGAGAGGAGAATCTTTGTCAAGTGGAACAACATATTCAATCTTTTTGTCGGAAAGAGCTGCAATGGGTACGGGCAGTGACTACTGGTTAGAGTAGAAGGAAATCGACGCTGCACATTTACCTCATTAAACAATTTTTCATGTTGGTTCAGAGAATACGTCAGTGTACAGCTAACTGATAGAACAGATTCAGAACTAGTTGCACTTAATTGAGGCCCGATGAATAAGGCCACTAGTTATCCGATATACAATGTTAATGGATATCGATTCCATACTTTACAGTGGTCGATTGGAAAGAAAATAGATAACACCAGAGTTTGGGTTTGTGGGGATTCATGCGGGGTCATTATGATTGGTTTGGTGTGTTGTACAACATAATTGAATTACAATATTTCTGTCACACTACGTACAAGGTGTGCATGTTTAAATGTGAATGGTATGATCCAAGTTTACGACAAGGAAGACGAACGTACAAGGACTACAATATCACTGAAGTTAATGTAACTAGGAAATATAGGCACTATGATCATTTTATACTTCCTCAAAATGCACCACAGATATACGATTTGCCTTATTCTGGTTCATGCAAGTCTAGTTAGGTGGTTATGGTTAAGACTAAGCCAAGAGACCGCATCGAGTCTAATGATAGGATAAAGGGTCAGGAACCTTACCAGATTGAGGACCTAACTCCTTCGAAAATGGTGGTTGATACCGATGAGCCAATCGCTCTTAGGTCTGCTATTATGGATGATGACATTATTAACCTTAGACTAGATGCCGACACACTTCCACCAGAAGATGACAATCTTCAAGAAGAAGATAGGGTCGATGGCGACGAAGAAGAGGAAGACGAGTTCGATGATAATCAGGAAACTACCTCGGAAGAGGAGGATGGTGAACCAGAGGAAGAAGATGATGAATCTGATTAGGGTTAATGTAAACATAGTTCTGTAATATGTATTTCTTTAAGAAACTTTGCGTATTTGTAATATTTTTTGTGAATGTAAACACAGTTATGTAAATGTAATATAGTTAGCATTGTTTCTGATATTTCAGTTACCATCATTTCGTATTTGTAATTTATATTTTTCGTACTTCATATTAGGTTTAAATCACTATTTCAATTGTTAATTATCAGGGTATATTAGAGATGGACAAAAAAAGATAATTAATAAAAATAAAAATGCTACCGTCGATAACAACCTAGTCAAAATTAAAAAAAATTAAAAATATTTTCGTCGACATTACCGTCGGCTTAATCCACTGGTAATATGGCGGGGGAGACGGATAATATGCCGCCAATATTATCGTCAGAAAATTTTTGATGGTAACACCGAATATATTCCATTTTCATGCTAATTATATTCCTCACTAAATTTGACGGTAATTACCGTCAGATAAAAAAATTCTGTCGATAAATATTGACCGACGAAGTTTATACCGTCTAATTTCGCTTGATGATAAGTTAATTACTATCGAATTTTTTTCATTTTTCTGATAATAAATCCGACAGTATTTAATGTTCTTTTATAGTGTTGGAACTGTGTTTGCTATGGTGGGTTATTTCTCTATGAAAATCACTATTATTGGTGTGCCATTCGGAGGCTTTTCAACAATTCTTTGTACGAGAATGATTATGCTTCTATGAACATTTTAGGTTATATCATCAATTGAAAAAGGTGATGAAAAAATAGAAATTAGGGGTGAATTAGAATTATAATTATGGTTAGAAATTAGAGTCAGGAAAAATAAATAAAAATTTTGGATAATTTTTTAATAAAGGCAAAGAAAATTTAGTCTTTAAATAAAATTATTAATATTAAATTTATTTTTTATGAGTATAACGTTAAACTTTTTTTTTGCTTTATATTCAGAATATTTATAGGTAAAAATAATAATTTACTTGCTCTAAAACTAAATATGCATACACTAACACGGACATGTGATATGATATGACATAGAATATGCAAACACATGAATTTTAAAATTTTATAAGATACAAAAATATATCACATATATAAAATTATAATGATATTTTGATATTTAAAGTATTTAAAGTATTTTTATGTTTTAATAAATAATAGTAGATACTTTAAGAATATATATTAAGAATAAAGTTCGACACATTTATACGTGTGTTGATCGGAAAAATATTTTTGATAACAGTGAGTTGAATCAAAATGAGTTGAGTATGGTTTCTCGAGAAGGTGCGCTTGTAAGTCCGAAGTTGGAGGTAATCGGTGCTGATGTGGATTTATATTGTTTTGTTGATCGAGTAAGTCAAATCGAGTAGGAGACTCGATTCGAAGAATTGAGTAAGGCTTTCGAAAGAGCTGATCGATCTAGTTGTAGAAGTGGGAAGTTAATGCCTTTTATTGCACGAGGAGATCATGGAGAATATCTACAATTATGCGGCAGGAACGGTTACCAAGAGAGACTGCGCTTCAAAATTTGAAATGCCATATTTAATTATAATTAATTATAAATTAATGAGCAGTTATGTAAGATTAGCCTATAAATACTAGAAAATCTTAGTGAATAAGGGTTGGAACTTTTACTCAGAAAAAACACTTTAGCACTCTCACATCCCAGCGAATCCCTGAGTTTGCGATTGAGTTACATTTTCTGTAGGGTTCCTTCCATCTTCTTTCTTTCATTTTATTTTTCCTGTAAACTTAACATTTCAATTAATTTTACTTACCAAGTGTTCTTTACTTTCTTTAATCAATTTATCCTTCTGCCTTTTAAGTCTTTTATGTTAAAGTCCTTGGATCAAATCGAAGGCATTTTATTGTTTTCTTTTAATTTCACTGCAAACCTTTCTATTTGTTATCTATTTGTTTTTCGAAACTTCAATTTTTAAGTCTTAATTATTAATTTACAGATTTACTATATTTTTATTTTCAAATTTGGTCTAATCGAAGACGCTTTTGATGCGCTTCTAGAAAATTGGTACTCGCACAGAGGAGTAGGTTTCGCTCCCAAATCATTAGATATCGAACCACCATCGATTTGCTAAAAATCGACAAAACAACGTGATGATATTTAAGTATGTCTAAAAAATTTTTTTAATTAAGATACAATTAGATACAATAAACATGTGTCAGATAAATATAAAAAAATATCACGGAAAAAGTTTAGGGGCAGCAACTTTGTTAAATTCTGGCCAGTATGTAACGAGCAAAGAAAAGTGAGTCATTGGATGAAATCTCACACCAATCTCATACCATTAAAACTATCATTGATGCTTATTTGATAGCTACAAATCACAAAAGTTGCTGGTCCCCTAGCATTCCTCAAATATCACATCCAAAAGAGGAAGTCTAGGAGCCAACACTTTTATTAAAATTTGGTCAGCACTTAATCAGCAAAAGAAAAGTGAGTAATCCTACACTATTGGATGAAATCTCACACTATTAAAAATATCAATGATGACTAATTAATAACTATAAATCGTAGAACTTACTAGCCCCCTAACACTCTTCTATCCAAAATATATCTAATACCAGAGGCAGAACTACTCATATATAAAAGGGGATCGTAGCCCCTCTAAATTTTAACTTTTTTTTATAAATTATATGTAAATTTTGG
The DNA here is from genome assembly GCF_003086295.3 of Arachis hypogaea. NCBI lineage: Eukaryota > Viridiplantae > Streptophyta > Magnoliopsida > Fabales > Fabaceae > Arachis > Arachis hypogaea. The sequence continues at coordinate 134,207,580 of NC_092050.1, forward strand.
TTTTTTTTTTTAATTTTAATTTTAATATTTTTATATTAAAAAATTAAACTTCGATTTCTCTCTAAATTTATCCTAGTTTCGTTTCTGTCTAATACACAAATTCATTATCTCAAACGAAATGTCCATACTTTATAGTGAAAAATTAATTGCGGTCAATTATAAACATTATTTAGAAAGTGTGAATAAATTATACCTGAACTCATAATGAAACAATTCTCTAACTTGATACTGACAAATAAAGTCAACTATAATCTAATTTTTATCTAGCTCGATCAACGCCGGTCCAACTTAAATCTGATAGCGTTATCAAAACGATTACTATATTGTATCGTTATACTAGTAAATCGTTATAAATAATGACAATAATAATGGCCATCATGTTTTATTATGTAAATTTCCTGATTTTCCAAGTAACGCAAGTGCATGTTAATAATTAGGATTAGTAGTTAGTAAATTGTACTGTTGTACGATACATTTACCTAATTAATGGTGGATCTTTCATGCGAATGTCTAATACATCACATTCACGACCCATTCATAATAATTTCCATAAAGTTTTCGTTGCGTGAAATAATATAACTCAATATTCAATATTTAGAGATAATTAATGAGATAGAGAGAGCCAGGCAGCCAGCGTAGTAAACCCGTGATCAGGCGGCAAACAAAGTTGTCACGTGGCACAACAAAACCCGGGATATATGTACTATTTTTTTTTTTTTTTTGAAAATTCAGGTAATTTTTTTTTTGGTGACAAATTCAGGTACATTTAATTTTACGTAAAGTTGGTAGTTAAGAGTCGTTAAAATAATTTAAATAATTTGACTAAATTTCTATTTAACGGTTCTCAATTATTAATTTCACGTGAAATTGACTACAAATGAATTTTTTTTTATTTTTTTTTCCAATTCTCTTCAAAATATTTAAACTTTTGGAGAGTATAAGAGACAATGCTCATTCTGAACAATCTAAATAATATATTAAAAAAATATTAAATTAATTCTAAAAATCATATTTTTTAATTTAAATAAATAAAATTAGGCAATATAATTTCTTTTCAACAGACGGTGATATCACTAGGGATGGTAAAATGGGTCGAGCCTGTCGGGTCGATCCGCTAAATCTGCTAAAAAATGCGGGTCAGGCTAGGATTTGGAGCCTGCCAAATTAAAAAAATTCGCCAAACCCACACCGCCAAATTGGCGGGTTTTGGCGGGGCAGGGCGGGACGGTCCGCCGGGACAAAAATTTTTATTTTTCTTTTTTTTTATTAAATAAAAGAGTGATTACTATTATAAAACTAATAATTATAAAATTTTTAAACACTTTTTTTTCATTTTTTGTTTTTATTCTTCTTTTAGTTATTAATTTTATTTATTTTATTTTACAATTTCGTATATATGCTCAAATTATGTGACTTATTTTTTAAAATAAAGATGATTCTATTAACAAATATTATTTTAAACAATTTTATTGAAGTTAAAAATAAAAAAAAAACATAGTAAAAAAATTATATTATAATTTGACTATTCTTTATTTGTATTTGATTTTTTAATTATTATTTTTTGGTTAATTTTAATGAATTTTATTTTTCAAAAAAAAAAAAAAAGAGTCAAACGGGCTAGCCCACCAACCCACCAATCCGCCATAAAGCGGGGCGGGCTAGCATTTTGAACCCATTTTAGTTAGCGAGACGGGCCGGTTTGCCCCATTTATGGGACGGGCCTAGGCGGGACGGGGCGGGTTGTGGCGGACCGGCCCACTTTGCCACCCCTAGATATCACGTCCTTATTTTATTTTAGTCCTCTTTTCCTTCCGCCACTCACACTTCAGTCCGAAATCCCTTCCCTTCTACCGTTCAAATTCTACGCACCTTTCACTCTGTCGCTCATCCTGACGCGCCTCTCACTCACTCAGGCTCGGACCTACATAAAAAATGAGGAGACACTTGTTTCCATTAAAATTTTAATTTTTTTAAAAAATTATATCTATATATAATATGTCTCCATTTTAAATTTTAAATGATCTCACTACAAATAAATTAAATTTAATTATTTAAAATTTTAAACTCAATTTTTTATCTCTCCAGCAATTTAACTATTAATTAATCTATTTAAATTTAGTCTTTTTCGATTCTCAAGTCACAATCGTCAATCTTTTATTCTCTTAAATTTTCTTAGTTTTTTTTTAAATTACTATCAATATTGAAGTGAAAAGCAAATAAAATAATAAGACACCAAAATTTTTATTATTTATTGATTTTAGATTTTTAAACTTCTTTTTTTATTTTCTATCTAGTGGTCATCTTCTATTTATCAAAAGGTAAATTATAATTTTCTATATTTTTTTATATAGTTCTCCATGATTTTATGATAGCGTTTGGATGAAGAGAGACAGAGACTGAGATTGAGAGATAGAGACTAAAATAAATCTCAGTATTATATTTGGTGTAAAGTGGAAGACAGAGACTGAAATAAGAATGAAACTCTAATTTAATTTGCACAAAGGTAAAATTGAAATTAAATAATTGAAATTTGGGTATTTTAAGTATAAAATGTTATTAAAGTTTCAGTTTCCGTCCTAAAAAATTTCAGTCCTTTGTGTCCTCCCCTTTTTGGAGGTATTAAAAACTAAAATTTTGGGGACATAGACTAAAATTCTAGTACCAGTCTTCGGGTCAACAAATATGATACTGAGTTCCAGTCTCTCAGTCTCTGTCCCAATATCTCAAAACAAACGCTATCTATGTATCTTCTAATTTTATTATTTCTCTTTTTGATATTTTTAATTATAAATTTTAATTCAATTAATTATAGTTTAGGTATTAATCTAATTTTTTATTCTCTTTATGATTTTATATATTTTATTTTATTATCAATTTATTAATTTTTATTATTTATTTTTTATCTTTTGTTCCATTATATGTAATTATATTGCATATAAATTTTTAAAGTGAATTGATCAATTTATTAATTTAAAATATATTATTTATTTTAGAAATAATAATAAAAAATATTTTAATTATAATAAATAATTACACAGATGCATAAAATTTTTAATTTGACATTATATCAATATTATTTAAAAAATATATAAAAAATTTAATTATTTTAAAAAGAAAGAAAGAAAAAAATTGTAAATTAAGTTTTTATTATTTTATATAAACATACTTTTCATATACAGCTTTAATTTTTGTTAGTATTTATATACAATTTTAGTTTCAAATTATAAATATTAGTGTATTATTAGGTGCTAATGTGTCAAGTGATTCAGTCTTTTACTATTAAATGTGTATAAAAATAAATGAAAGTAAAATTAATTAGAATAACAAGTTATTTATAATTTAATTAAAATATTTTAAGTTCAAGTTTTAGAAATAAATTTTTTTATAAAGTATATATAATGAATAGTATTTTAAGAATGAAAATATTTACTAACTCATTTTAATTTTATTTCTTTATTATATTTTTAGTATAATTAATAATATTAAATAAAATTTATTTTAGTATATATATATTTGCCCCCTCCTAAAATTTTTTGGGTCCGTCACGGTACCCACCTCCACACCCGCAGTGCACCTTCACCGATTGTTAAAGCTGTCTCGCGTTCAATACTCATCACGTTGATGTTGCAGGAATCAAGGCACGTGATCGCACTACATCCCTGTTATTGTGTTGCCGCTGTCTCTGTACAACCTTGTACCACTGCTATTTTCTCGTGCCACTCTTCCCTAGAGGCGTTGCTGTGGTGCCACGTCACCTTCTCATAGAGTTGCTGCTGTGTCTTGCCGGTTTATGTAAACTCCGTAAAATTAGCAAATAATTAATCAATAAATTAATTTTTATAAAAGAAATTAGAAATGTAAAATTTATAGTAAAATAAGATAGAGCTAATTAAAATAAGAATTTTGACACTAATTTCAAAAAATTTAGCCCAAAATTAGGTCCAACGGGCCGACTCGGACGAACCAAACCCAAAATGAGCCCAGGCCCAATTCAACCATTAGCCTTTAAGGAACACAGCTCCCCTTTCTTCCTTCAACCTCATTCATGCTGGAAACATTCAAGGAAGGGGGAAGAACTAGTGACAACCCCAAACCCTTACTTCTATGTTCAAACTCAAATAACTTTTGATTTAGAGCTCCAATTACCGCACCGTTTGTAGCCACGCGTCCGCAGTGACGAGCTCTACAAAGCCCAGAACATTGTAAAGTAAGGAAGCCATATTTTCTTCCTCAATTTCCTCATTTTCATTTTCGAAATTCATGAGCCATGATATTAAAAATTATTCAATTCCAGTGTTTAGGCTCGAATTAGCTCGAGGAAAACATTCAATCTTGCTTTCTTGGTGCTTGTGTAAGGTGAGAATTCTAGAACCTTTGCTAATTCCTTAATTAAGTATGTTAGATATTGAATTTTGGGAATGTATGTGTTACATATGGTGAATTAGGTTTGTGTATAAGTAAATTGGAGCTTGATTGTGTACATTGGTGGCTTGGTGGAGTTTGGGTACCATTACTTTGGGGATTTTGGATTCTTGGAGCTGTGTTTGGTGCCTCTTTGGTGGTGTTTCGGATTATACATAAAAATTGGCCAAGGTATGGTTTAGGTTTCTCGTATTTAATATATAATGTTCTATGAAAACTTAAGCTAGATGACCATAGGATATGAATGAATGCACGTGTATGTTAAATTATTTAGTGCCCTGAGAATAATTGTGAACTAAGTTGGGAGTTGATTGTTGTTTGATATTGGGGATGAGGTATAGAATGTTGGATGATGCTTTAATGATGATGGGTAAGGTGTTAAAATTGAATATGTATATATGATGAATGCTTGTTTGTTCTGGTAATCGTATGTTGATTGATGAGTTGGTGATAAATGAGGAATTTAGGTTGAGATTGTGTACTGAGGAATTTGGTGCCGTGTTGGTGTGTTTTGGTATATTGCTTGTTGTGTGTAGGTGCAGAAGTTTGATTTTGAGGTTGGTTGTAACGAAATTGAGGTTTGAAGGTCTTTTTATGAAAAATGGATTTATGGCCGAACTTCGGTGAGCTATAACTCGACTTTCGGATCCTCAAATGGTTTTAAACTTATTTTATTTAAAAATTGGGTCCGTAAAGTTTATTCTGTTTGAAAAACGGAAGAAAAATGATTTAAAACGAAAAAGTTATGCTCGCCAGAAGTTTAGTACTCAAATGTGAAATTCTGCAGGTTCTTAGCAAAATTTTTGATAAACCGTACGCTTACGCATATGCGAACCACCCTTACGCGACCATGCGGTTCTGCTTGACACGCATGCATACGCGTAAAGGGGGATGCGTACACGAAATGGGTCAAGATATACGCCCACGCGTACGCGTAACCCAAGTTACTTGCGTGCACGCAACTCATCGTACGCGACCAGACGATTCTGCATGGTTTGCACGCGTACCTGAGATGAGGTATGCGTATGGGTCTTGGTCCAAATGTGTACCCACACATACGCGTGGCCCACGCGTACGCGTGACTCCTATTTCAGTAAAAATGTATTTTTGGGTTTTAAAGCTCAAATTTCAACCTCAACCTCTATTTTCATCCTTTTAACCTTATATCATAGTAATGGGTCTAGTGATGAATTGAAGCTAGGAAATGGAGGTAACTTAGAGATGAAGAAAGTTTGAGAAGTGATGATTTAGGTATGAGGAAGTAGGGTGCAACAGTATATGTATATATACTTCTTGAATCATGAAACTCGCTAAAGAAAAGAATGAATGTTGCATCTGAATACTCTTTCTCGAAAGTGCGACTCCAGGAGTTGGTGGAAGGTGAGGATTCTCTTCTTTGTTCCTCCTGGTATTGTAAAATTGCCCCCAGCAAGATGGTAGGAGGTTAGGATCCTCTTCTTTGTTCCTCCTGGGCATATGAGAACGTACCTCCTGGGTAGACACAAGGGTTGTGGTTTCGCCCCCACTTACTCCGGGTTATGGTGAGTTATGTATAAAAGTGAAATTATATGATGAGTAAGTAATGAATGATTATGAAATGTTATTGAATGAATATGGAATGATTATCTGAGATACGCGTTTTCCTGGATAAAGTACCGTGGCTTGCCACCACGTGTTCTAGGTTGAGACTCGATACTCTATTGACCCTACGTCGTAAGGGTGATCGGGCACGTATAAATTCCCAGGAATGATAATCCCCATTGAGTAAAATGAATGTATGAATTATGAATAAAAAGAGAAAAAGTTATGCATTGACTCATGGTGATGCGCGACGAAGGACAATCCAGGGTTTAGCAGCCGAACCTGTCGGGTTGTCTTGATAACCAACATATGAGACTCATGAGCCATAGGACAGGCATACATCATATGCATATTGTTTGAATTGCTCGCTTGTATATTAATTGGGATTGCCTAAGTGATTATTTGTTATATTTGCTATCTGCATTACTTGTATTCTACATGTGTTTGCCATTTTCTGCTTGTTTGTCTCTGTAATTTCACTAGAGATGGAGGAACGGAGGAAAGATGGAGATATTTAAGATTCTAGTTCAGTTTTATTTAGATTTAAGGAATTATTTTAGTTTAGAAAGGCTTAGAGAACCACCCTAATTCATGGATTCTGTTTTAGTTCTTTAAGGTTTATAATCTGAGTGTCGGCGTTCTAGGATTACCTCTGGCATTCCCAGTACCTTATATCTTATGTGCGTGGTACCTTTACCATGCCGAGAACCTCCGGTTCTCATTCCATAATGTGTTGTTGTTTTCAGATGTAGGTCGAGAGGCACCTCACTAAGCGTCTGAAGCTTCTGCAGTGAAGTGGTTTCTTTTAAGGTTTCACTTGATCTTTTGATATATATATATATATATATATATATATATATATATATATATATTCTCCTCTTATATACTTGTTTATCTTGCCCCTCCTAGAGGATTATGGAGAACTAGGATTTTGTCTATGTATTTTGGATTTTGGGATATGTATATTCTGTATGTAAATATTCTCCGGCCAACCTTAGCTTCGCAGGCTGAGTTAGGAGCTTGTTATTTTGTATTCTTGACCCTCTATTCCTACTTTCTATTTATTTATGCCTTTGAACCTTAGTTTATTCACACGCATATAATCACGTTTCCTAAGCGTTGTGATTTTTATTTTACGAATTTTGTTTTATCCGTTTTTCAAGGCTCCTCGTATACTGTATCCTTTTCAATATTATTGTATATATATTTTCATTTTTAGAGGTCGTAGTGCCTCGCCACCTCTGTTTTACATCCTAGGTATAAAGCTCTATGTGGTAGGCTGTTACATTATGGTACCAGAGCAGTTCGTTCCTATAGAGCCTGAGGGACTGACTGACTATACTTCTAGGCATACTCTGGGTGTCTATACATGCTAATTAGGATATCTAACTGATATATGTGGCAAGAATGTTCATGAGCATGCATTTGGGACTTTGAATCACTTGATATCACTTGTTTGTTGTGAATAGGAACCAAATGATGTCTCGTAGGCGCGGACGTGGGCATAATCGAGCTCGGAGATGGAGAGGTAATGAGGTAACCATACCGGTAGATAGTTTGACCGACTTCGTGACTGCAATGACAAGTGCTGCTGCTGCCATTGGTGCTGTTGCAGCTCTGACCAGTCGAGCAATGGATAGGATGGAACTATAAGCTAGGATTGGCAACGATGGTGGTAATGAAATTGAAGGCAGAAATAATGTCCCGAGTACAGTGGTACCAGTGGAAATAGTGAATTATCCGGAGCAAGTTAACACGGGACCAGCAACATTAGAGAGCTCAAGGAGGACCAAGGTGATAAGGAGTGACTGCCGGAAACCTTTCATAAAGGAAAAGGGAAAGAAGACGAAAATGACACCTAGGAGCCAAAGTTTCAAGATGTGTCGTTCTGTCACATCACGTTCTCAGCGCCGGAACAATGACCGAAGGAACGATAACCATTAAAGGCAGGATTCAGAAGAGCAGATTAGTACCCAACCGGAAGACTTAAGGTGTCCAAGATGCAAGAAGTATCATCCAAACAGAGCGTGCAGGGCCGGACTAGGCGTATGTCACAAGTGCGGGAGACCAGGACATATGTCTTGGAATTGTCCATACAGAGAGGGTCAGGATGTAGCTGAATCTGATTCTTATACCTGAGGTAATTGTAAACTAGCAGTTGAATTTCTAACTTTCTTGTATCATTAATATGTAATATCCATTCGTGATGCATGTGACAAGCATTGATAATCGTGAAATTCAAGTCGATGATTAGTCGAAGACTATTAGTTGTTGAGACAGAGTGATATTTTGTTAACTTAGAGGAATGGCTAGGTTCTTGAAGGATAAGAATCAGAGTGACGCATCGAAAGCAGGCTGGATTATATCTAAGGAATCAGAAGTGCTGAGAGCTATGCAGAGTTATTGTTCAAAATCCAGTGACAGTGAGCCGCAAGGGTAAGGAATGGGACGGACTCAACTTTTAGTTGTTAATTGTTTAAGAGACAAGTAAAGATGGAGTCAAATCCTTATACGAGAGATTTTTCGAGACGATTCTTGAAGGTGTACTAGAACTTCCACCTCAGAGAGAATGTGAGTTTGCGATAGAGTTAGTATCGGAAGCCGGATCAGTATTGATTGCACCACAAGCGAAGGCACCATTCTAATCGGTAAAACTTAGGATTAAATTGAAGGGAGTACTAGAAGAGGGAATTGTCTGACCAACTATTTCTCAGTGGGAAGCACTAGTTATGCTGGAGAAGAAGAAAGAGAATGGCATAGGAAGACTTTATGCGAGAAGGAGTGTGCCAACGGATCTTCGTAATTCAACCTGATCTTTCTTTCTTTTGAAACCTGAATTGAAACTCTATCTAGAGTTCTTCTTAAATAACTTGATCATCTTTCCAGTTTTACTCCTTACGCGCATGAATCTTGATACTTCCAGGATGAGCTTGAGCTTGTCTTGGTATAATCACATAAATCTTAGATCTTGGGAGCTCGCCATGAGTATAGTTTCTCTTATTCGCAAATCGTGTTCTTCAAAATCAGCTGAGACTTCTTCGACTCTATACACTCTATTTTTTCTACCAAAGGTTCTTGATTTGAACTCTTTTCTTGAGATGCACCTAGATTCCTCTTCTTGTGCATTCCAATATTTCGATACAACTCTGT